>NW_026525123.1:32500-57500 GCF_943734705.1 Anopheles coustani | reverse complement strand
GGGGTTGGTTGAGGACTTGGTGAACAAACACTTGATATACACTCTCCGGATGTACTTCGGGTGTCACCTGTTGTCCGAGACCACTTGCATGGTTAGCAAGCGTTGTGATTCAATGGCCCTACCGGGCAAACACTTTGGGTTCGCAAGGACTTGGAGTGCCGGGACGGGTTGGCGGATCCAACACTCTGGGTACCTCCGGGTACTTGGGGTTGGTTGAGGACTTGGTGAACAAACACTTGTTGTACACTCTCCGGATGTACTTCGGGTGTCACCTGTTGTCCGAGGCCACTTGCATGGTAGCAAGCGTTGTGATTCAATGGCCCTACCGGGCAAACACATTGGGTTCGCAAGGACTTGGAGTGCCGGGACGGGTTGGCGGATCCAACACTCTGGGTACCTCCGGGTACTTGGGGTTGGTTGAGGACTTGGTGAACAAACACTTGTTGTACACTCTCCGGATGTACTTCGGGTGTCACCTGTTGTCCGAGACCACTTGCATGGTTAGCAAGCGTTGTGGTCTAATGGCCCTACCGGGCAAACACTTTGGGTTCGCGAGGACTTAGAGTGCTGGTAGTGGTTGGCGGACCCAACACTCTGGGTACCTCCGGGTACTTGGGGTTGGTTGAGGACTTGGTGAACAAACACTTGATATACACTCTTCGGATGTACTTCGGGTGTCACCTGTTGTCCGAGGCCACTTGCATGGTTAGCAAGCGTTGTGGTCTAATGGCCCTACCGGGCAAACACTTTGGGTTCGCGAGGACTTGGAGTGCTGGTAGTGGTTGGCGGACCCAACACTCTGGGTACCTCCGGGTACTTGGGGTTGGTTGCGAACTTGGTGAAGATACCCCTGTCACCTTGTTCGAGGCCACTTGCATGGTCGCAAGCGTTGTGATACAATGGCCCTACCGGGCAAACACTTTGGGTTCGCAAGGACTTGGAGTGCTGGTAGTGGTTGGCGGATCCAACACTCTGGGTACCTCCGGGTACTTGGGGTTGGTTGAGGACTTGGTGAGCAAACACTTGATATACGTTCTTCGGATGTACTTCGGGTGTCACCTGTTGTCCGAGGCCACTTGCATGGTCAACGGTTGAGGTGGTAATGGCGGGTCGGTGCTGTAGGGTGCCGGCCTGTTGGCTGCCTTGGCCGGGTTGGTTGGTTAACACTTGATTGAGCTTGCACCCGAGGGTAATGGCACTTGAAGGTGGGTACCGGCCGGCTGACCTGGTGTGATGGTTGGTTGGTGAACACTTGGCGGTACTTGCACTTGGCTGTGCTTGGACTTGAAGGTGGGATCCGGCTGGCCTAGGCCATTGGTGGTTGGTTGGTTGGTTAGCCCTTAGCTGGGCTGGCTGGCTGGCTGGCCATCGGTGGTGTGGTGTGTTGGGCGGTTGGTGAACACTTGGCGGTACTTGCACTTGGCTGTGCTTGGACTTGAAGGTGGGATCCGGCTGGCCTAGGCCATTGGTGGTTGGTTGGTGGGTTAGCCCTTAGCTGGGCTGGCTGGCTGGCTGGCCATCGGTGGTGTGGTGTGGTGTGGTGTGTGGAGTCGAGCATCGCGCGCCGTTGCCTTCTTCGGAGTGTTGTGGGTACGCAAGTGCTTGCAGTGCAAAGAGGTTGGTGATGGAGTGACATTGCCTTCACCATGGAGTTGCGGGTACTTAGGTACTTGCAAGGAGATGGTGGTATGGTGGTGTTGCGTGTGTGGTGTTCGATTAGAAAGATATAATTTCTAAGTCCGGATTAGTGCTGTCAGTGGGGCCCCCGCTAACAGGTCCTGCACGGCCACCGTGGGGCTTGACTTGGCGCTATTCCGGACTTGGGGCGATCACGATGTCCCCGTGCGGGACTTAGAAGATGGAAGAACACAAGTACCCTTATCCCATGACTTGTGAGCGATTGGCATACGTTACCACATGAAGAGAAAAATTGGCTAAGTCCCGGATCCATATTATATGAAGAGAAAAATCGGCTAAGTCCCGGATCCATATTATATGAAGAGAAAAATTGGCTAAGTCCCGGATCCATATTATATGAAGAGAAATATCGGCTAAGTCCAGGATCCATATATAATAACCTAATAATCGGCTAAGTCCCGGATCCATATTATATGAAGAGAAAAATCGGCTAAGTCCAGGATCCATATATAATAACCTAATAATCGGCTAAGTCCAGGATCCATATATAATAACCTAATAACAGGCTAAGTCCAGGATCCATATTATATGAAGAGAAAAATCGGCTAAGTCCGAGATTGGGTCTGTCAGACATACACTTTCAAGATACCACACAAGCAAGCAAGATGGCCTAGTGATGGAACCATATAATATGAAGAGAAAAATCGGCTAAGTCCGAGATTGGGTCTGTCGGAAATACACTATCAAGTTACCACACAAGCAAGCAAGATGGCCTAATGATGGATCCATATGATATGAAGAGAAAAATCGGCTAAGTCCAGGATCCATATAATATGAAGAGAAAAATCGGCTAAGTCCCAGATTGGGTCTGTCAGAAATACACTTCCAAGTTACCACACAAGCAAGCAAGATGGCCTAGTGATGGATCCATATGATATGAAGAGAAAAATCGGCTAAGTCCAGGATCCATATAATATGAAGAGAAAAATCGGCTAAGTCCCAGATTGGGTCTGTCAGAAATACACTTCCAAGTTACCACACAAGCAAGCAAGATGGCCTAGTGATGGATCCATATGATATGAAGAGAAAAATCGGCTAAGTCCCAGATTGGGTCTGTCAGAAATACACTTCCAAGTTACCACACAAGCAAGCAAGATGGCCTAGTGATGGATCCATATGATATGAAGAGAAAAATCGGCTAAGTCCAGGATCCATATAATATGAAGAGAAAAATCGGCTAAGTCCCAGATTGGGTCTGTCGGAAATACACTATCAAGTTACCACACAAGCAAGCAAGATGGCCTAATGATGGATCCATATGATATGAAGAGAAAAATCGGCTAAGTCCAGGATCCATATAATATGAAGAGAAAAATCGGCTAAGTCCCAGATTGGGTCTGTCAGAAATACACTTCCAAGTTACCACACAAGCAAGCAAGATGGCCTAGTGATGGATCCATATGATATGAAGAGAAAAATCGGCTAAGTCCAGGATCCATATAATATGAAGAGAAAAATCGGCTAAGTCCCAGATTGGGTCTGTCAGAAATACACTTCCAAGTTACCATACAAGCAAGCAAGATGGCCTAGTGATGGATCCATATGATATGAAGAGAAAAATCGGCTAAGTCCCAGATTGGGTCTGTCAGAAATACACTTCCAAGTTACCACACAAGCAAGCAAGATGGCCTAGTGATGGATCCATATGATATGAAGAGAAAAATCGGCTAAGTCCAGGATCCATATAATATGAAGAGAAAAATCGGCTAAGTCCCAGATTGGGTCTGTCAGAAATACACTTCCAAGTTACCACACAAGCAAGCAAGATGGCCTAGTGATGGATCCATATGATATGAAGAGAAAAATCGGCTAAGTCCAGGATCCATATAATATGAAGAGAAAAATCGGCTAAGTCCCAGATTGGGTCTGTCAGAAATACACTTCCAAGTTACCACACAAGCAAGCAAGATGGCCTAGTGATGGATCCATATAATATGAAGAGAAAAATCGGCTAAGTCCGAGATTGGGTCTGTCGGAAATACACTTTCAAGTTACCACACAAGCAAGCAAGTTACCACATGAAGAGAAAGCCGGCAAAGTCCGGGAATGTTACCACATGAACTGGAAAATGGGCAAAAACCTACCTTCACAGGCAACGTGAATAAGTCAGGCTGTAGACATCGGATCGACAAGCCAAAGACTGATATGGAAAGGAAATGAGTAGTACTAGCTTTCCTGAGAGTTGCAGAGCTTAGACTGCATATGAACGAAAGTTATTAAGCGTCAAAGTCAGAGAAGTTACCCAAAGGAACACAAGTTCCAACTTAGAGCATGTATACCGCCTAGACGGTAAGAGGTACGGCCAGGCTGAGGAATAAGGAAATGTTGGCCAACATGTTCCCTAACTATCCCCCGAAGACCGCAAAGCAATCCAACATCAACCAAGAAAGTTATAGCCCGATCAAGGAAACACCTACTTTGCACCGATATTGCACCAAATACATGTACCAAGCACCTTCGGTTGCATACCTGCAGGGGCTTACCATAGTAGGCCATGGAAGACCGATATACCGAACATAATCACTTTCTATCTCCTCGGGTGTTTGAGATAGCGCTTTGCGGTACAAGAACGAAAGTTAGACTATATCTTGGTGCATCTTTTTGCCCAAGATCACAAGACCCTATCTACCAAGGCAAGAAAGTTGTGTGGGGACAAAATGTCCAAAAGTGCCCAAAGTGGCACACTTGAACCATATATTCGAGAAAAACACAAGTGTGGGCCCGAGCTAGCAAGTTGAAATGTTCTGACCGTCAGTAGCCCTAGTTGAGGTGCACTTATCATTATATGAGGCCAACGTGCCAGCTAGTCTCTAAAGGGGCGATATGGGTGTTCCAAGGTTTGTACCCAATTGAGGAAAAAACAGGGTAAGGTACGGTGTACCGCGAATAACTCGGGCTATAGATGTCCGACCGATGAGTTTGGCATATGTATGGAAAGGTCTCGACGAGACCTAACTACCCTGAAAGTATGAAGGCAAAGACTTGAATGACCGGGAAGTTATTAAGTGCACAAGTGGTAAAGTTGCACCAAAGTCCATGTTACCCGAAGTGGTACATGAACACCCAATATTCGACCAAAACACAAGTTTAGAGACGAGCTAGCGAGCTACATTGTTCAGACCGTCAGTAGCCCGCATCAAGACACGCATTTCATTATATTGAGCCTAGCCGCTAGCTCGACTCGAAGTCGGTCATATGGTTGGTTGATGGTTTGGACCGACCACGTGGTGTACCAAGGTGATGTACCTTTCATGAATTAAAACTCTGGCTGTATGACACTGAGCGACAAGCTAAGGTGTGATTTGGAATAGTCTTGAGTGGGACTATTTAGGAAAAATGCGAACAAAAAATCACAAAGTCCTTGGGCGAAGCTATTAGCGAAACATAGAGCAAATTGGTACCAAAAACTATGGAAATGGGACTTGAGTCAAAAATAACCGCAAGTTGGAGAAGAGATAGCAAGCTTGCGTAGAACAATTATATTTGGTGCATGGTATCACCAACAAAAAAGTATATGGGGCCAAGGTGCTGGCTGGCCTCCAAAGTGGAGATATGGGCGATCCAAAGTTTGTACCCAAGTACGAACAAGTATGGAAAAAACAGGGTAAGGTACCAAGTACCAATAATAACTTCGGCTGTAGATGGCCGAGCGAGGCAAACGGCTCACCGTTGGAAAGGTCTTGGGGAGACCTATCTACCCTGAAAGTTTTATGAGGCTGAGTTGAAAGACCACGGAGATATTAGGTGATGATGGTCCAATTCGGGGACCAAGTCGCAGGAAATGGCACTTGACCAAAATCACCCTTGGAAGGTGAATACCGGCTTACCGGTAAGAGATAGCGACTTGGCGTAGAATATTCATAAGTTGGGCGTGTAGAGACGCAACTTTCATTATATGGGGGCAACCCGGTCAGGGTGCTCCAAGTCGGTCGTTTGGTCGGTATATGGTTTGGGCCGACCACATGGTGTACCAAGTTGAGGTATCTTTCATGAATTATAACTCGGTCAGTTTGCCACCGAGCGATAAGTTGCGGTGTGTTTTGGAATGGTCTTGAGTGGGACTATCAAGCAAAAATACAAACAGAATATCAGCTTGTCCATGGCCGAAGCTATTAGTGAAACATATAGCAAAATGGGTCCGAAAACGAATGAAATGGGACTTGGACCAAGAATAACGGCAAGTTGGAGAAGAGATAGCAAGTTGGCGTAGAACAATTATATTTAGTGCATGGTATGACCAACAAAAAAGTATATGAGGCCAAGGTGCTGGCTGGCCTCCAAAGTGGAGATATGGGCGATACAAAGTTTGTACCCAAGTACGAACAAGTATGGAAAAAACAGGGTAAGGTACCAAGTACCATTAATAACTTCGGCTGTATATGGCCGAGCGAGGCAAACGGCTCACCGTTGGAAAGGTCTCGGGGAGACCTATCTACCCTGAAAGTTTCATGAGGCTGAGTTGAAAGACCACGGAGATATTAGGTGATGATGGTCGTATTCGGGGACCAAGTCGCAGGAAATGGCACTTGACCAAAATCCCCCTTGGAAGGTGAATACCGGCTTACCGGTAAGAGATAGCGACTTGGCGTAGAATATTCATAAGTTGGGCGTGTAGAGACGCAACTTTCATTATATGGGGCCAACCCGGTCAGGGTGCTCCAAGTCGGTCGTTTGGTCGGTTTATGGTTTGGGCCGACCACGTGGTGTACCAAGTTGAGGTACCTTTCATGAATTATAACTCGGTCAGTTTGCCACCGAGCGACAAGCTGCGGTGTGTTTTGGAATGGTCTTGAGTGGGACTATCAAGGAAAAATACAAATAGAAAATCAGCTTGTCCATGGCCGAAGCTATTAGTGAAACATATAGCAAAATGGGTCCAAAAACGAATGAAATGGGACTTGGACCAAGAATAACGGCAAGTTGGAGAAGAGATAGCAAGTTGGCGTAGAACAATTATATTTAGTGCATGGTATGACCAACAAAAAAGTATATGAGGCCAAGGTGCTGGCTGGCCTCCAAAGTGGAGATATGGGCGATCCAAAGTTTGTACCCAAGTATGGCAAAAACTGGTAGAGGTACCTTTCATGAATTACTGCTCAGGCTGTATGGCACTTAGCGGGACGCTTGGCTCTGGTATGGAATAGTCTTGAGTGGGACTATCAAGGAAAAATACGAACAAAAAATCACCATGTCCACGGACGAAGGTATTAGCGAAACTTAGAGCGAAATTGCGACCAAGTCGCTGGAAATGGCCCTTGGACCAAGTATACCGTCAAGGCGGTACGAGATAGCGAGTTGACGTGGAATATTTATAAGTTTGCCTCCACGAGACGAAAGTTTAGTTATATGGGGCCAACCCGCTCAGGGTTGTCCAAGTCGGTCATATGGCTGATCGAAATTTTCGACCAAGTACTGAGAAAACAGGGTAAGGTACCGTGTACCTCGAATAACTTTGGCTGTAGATGTCCGAGCGAGGCAAACGGCATAGCGTTGGAAAGGTCTTGAGGTGTTCTAGGCACCCTGAAAGTTTGAAAAGGCTATCTGGAAAACTCGTGGAGATATTAGAGAAACATTGGGCCCAAAAGATACCAAGTCGCAGGAAATGGGCCCTCCAAGAACACCCTAAAATCCCAATTACGGCTAAGTTGCAGGCCAGCTAGCGAAGTGAAATGTTCTAGGCATAACTAGAACACGTTAATGCGCAACTTTTTGAATCAGAACTTTTTTCGATATCTGGCCCCCAAAGGGGGGATATGGGCGATCAAAGGATTTTTCCAAGTTTCGGTACTTTTTACGGTATCGCTCATAGCTCCGGCTGTATGCAAGCAAATGACAATCTAAGACATGATTTGGAAAGGTATTGAGCAGTACTAACTTACGTTAGAACACAGCGAAGCGCTATCGGTTCATGGCAAGGCCGATATAAGCAGTCAAAGATGAAAAATGTTGACAAAATGAACAAAAATTACCTTGGTACGCGAAGAGCGGCCAGGGATGAAGAGGTACGAAGTTGGTGTAGAACAATTATAATTAGGGCTTGGTACGCTCTAAAAGTTTGCCGAAGACCGCAAAGCGCTCAGACCCATAGAAAGTGGCCATTTGGGCCGAACAGTGCGTGCAAAGAGGTGAAAATGCAAAAATTGCACTTTGGGGGGCGATTTGCGGGGGGAAGGAGGGGTCGGAGGGCAAAATGTCCCTTGACCAAAAAGTCTTATCTCGTCGAGATCTACAACATTGCCGAAGACCGCAAAGCGCTAGCTCGCAATCGAAAAATCGAGAATTTGAAAACTTTCTAAGTCTTGGGCTCCCTAAGGAAAAGTTTCAAAAATCACGTTTGTCCCCAATTTTGAAGGGGAAGGAGTCGGTTCCGGGGCATGGTGTCTTCGGCAAAAAGTCTTATCTTTTTGCGTACTTTCGACTAGTTCAATAAAAATTTTTGACCCAAAATTTGTTCGGCGGACCCCTAGGTCGAAAAACCCGAAAAAAGTCGAAAAAAGTCGAAAATGTCGAAAAATGAGAAAACCTCATATTCGGACTCTACACGAGCCCCAGATATTGAAAAGTGAAATCCGCGGTGGATTTGGAACAAAAAATTTACCTAGGCAAAGTTGTATGGAGGTAGGGACCCCTGAGAAAAAAGTTTGGTCCCGAGGCTCCTTGGACCACCAAGTCCCTAGGTCGGACCAAAATCGGAAAAAATCCGACCAAAGTCGAAAGTGTCGAAAATTTTAAAAAACCCCTTTTGGGGCCCTATGGCCTCCCTAGATAATGAAAAGTGAGGTCCGCGGCCGATCCGGAAGAAAAACTTGACCTAGGGAAACTTGTATGACGGTGGGGACCCAAAAAAATTTCGATGAGTGTAGTTTAGACAGGCCGGAAAATGTATCGGTGGTCCGTATCAAGGGACGTCTTTTAGTTCCATGGGGTGGTGGTCGTCGAACAAAGTCGCCTAGGTCGACCACCAGAAAGACCAGTCGTGTTGTAATGGATGTTTTGACCACTTTACTAGGGAAACCTAGTAGGTCGAAGCAAATTTGGGGTTCGAGATGAGTTGGTGAAAGTTGGTCCAACCTAGGTGTGCTTGGTGGAGGTTGACCATGAAAGTAGAGCATGATGGGAATGACCATAACTTTGGTTCTAGATGTCGGATCGGTACACTTTCGGCAGTTTTGGAAAGGTGAAGGCCTGCTCTAGCTATGTTTCCTACCAAGCTGAGCGCCTACTAGTGACCCGGAGGAGGTATTAAGGGTCAAAGGCAAAAAGGGGTACCCTAAAGTGCGTGTGACCAAGAAAATGGGAAAAACGGTATCGCCTATAGCTCAGGCTGTATGGCTCGGATCGGAAAGCTTGGATATGCGTTGGAAAGGTCTTGACGAGCGCTAGCTATGTGTCCTACCAAGCGAAGCGCTAGGTGTTGAGCAAGTCGGTCATATTAGAGGGCAAAGGTGAAAAATGGTGGTTTAGAGGCGAAAATTCACCTTATGATCGAAAATAGCGGGCGAACGATAAGAGCTACGAACACGGCGTAGAACAATCATAAGTACGTTACCACAAGACCTAACTTTGGCCAATATAGAGCGAGAAGATCGGAGGTACCCATCAGGGTGATATGGCTGGTTCAAAGTTGGACCAAAACGAGACTTGAGAAATGGATTGAAACACGGTATCGCGAATAACTCAGGCTGTATGGAACGGATCGACAAGCTTAGATCAGTGTTGGAAAGGTCGAACCGAGCGCTAACTATAATCCCAAACAACCGAAGCGCTAAGTGTTGAGCAAAACTGAGTTATTAAGCGACAAAGTGGAAAAATAATACCAAAATTTCCAAAAATCACACAAGACCAAGAATACCGAGCAGGCGGTAAGAGATAGCGGGTTGACGTAGAATACTTATAAGTTTGCCTCTACGAGACCTAAAAGTCGTCCATAGACAGCGAGAAGATCGGACCACTCTGGAAGGGTGATACGAGTGGTCAAAAATTGGCAAAAATGAAACATGGCTAAAATGGATTTGACTTGTGCACCGTATAGCTCCGGCTGTATGGCATGGATTGTTAAGCTAGGATATGTTTTGGAAAGGTAACACCCAGCGCTAGATACGACTAGAAGAAAGCAAAGCGCTAACTAGCATGATTTGGAAGTTATTGAGTGTCAAAGTCGAAAAATGTTACCAAAATTGAAACTCGAGTACATTGGGCCAAAAAGTACAAGTTGTGAAATTTGGACTTACGAGTAAAATACCGAGCAGGCGGTAAGAGATAGAGACTTGGTGTAGAACAATTATATGTTGGGCATGTTATAACCTATATTTGGCCCGAACATAGTGACGAGATCGGTGGTACCCAAAAGGGTGGTACAGGTGTTAGATGGTTTTCCCAGAGCATAAGCTCCACATGATATGGAAAACGGGAAACATCATAACTTCGGCTGTATGGCATGGAATGGAACGAACAAGGTATCGATGGAAAGAGAAAAGGTAGCGCTAACTATAATTCCTACCAAGCAAAGCGCTAGCATGTGACCGTTCGGGTGTTATTGTGAGTCAAAGTCAGAAATTGTTACCACGAGAGGCGAAAATCCGACTAAGTCCATGAATACCGGGCTGGCGGTAAGAGATACGGCTTGGCCGTAGAACATTTATAAGTTGGCCAATACAAGACCTAAGTTTCGTCCATAGACGACAAGAAGATCGAAGATACGTGAAGGTGAGATATGGGCGTCCCAAAGTGGGCCTTTGAAAAAGTGACAAACTTCCCTTATAACAGCATACACCAAATATCTCTGGCTCTATGGCACCGAATAAGAAGTTGAGGTCAGCGATAGAAAGGTGATAGTCAGCGCTAAATATCATACGAACAGAGTGAAGCGCTAAAGGGAAAGGATCTTGGTGATATAAGGTGACAAAGTCGAGAAAAGTTGCCTCAAAATCATGAAAAATGTGAAAAAATGGCTAAGTCCCGGGTGCCTTAAAGGCAGGTTGATCGAATGTACCGAGCTGGCGGTACGAGATAGAGACTTGGTGTAGAACAATTATATGTTTGGCATGGCAAGACCTACATTTGGTCAATACAAAGTGAGAAGATCAAAGAAACCCGTAAGGGTGATATTGGTGTCCAAAGGTAAAAAGCACTAAGTCTTGGGAAACTTATATGAAGAAAAAGGACCCTGATGGGTCATATAGGATGGATCGAAAAATCGGCTAAGTCCCAAAATGGGGATGTCAGAACTACACTAAAATGTTACCACACCAAGCAAGGCAAACTTATATGAAGGCAAGGACCCTGATGGGTCATATGGTATGGATCGAAAAATCGGCTAAGTCCCAAAATGGGGATGTCTGAACTACACTCAAATGTTACCACATCAAGCAAGGCAAACTTATATGAAGGAAAGGACCCTCATATGGGTCATATGGTATTTTACGAAAAATCGGCTAAGTCCCAAAATGATGATGTCAGAACTACACTCAAAGGTTACCACACCAAGCAAGGCAAACTTATATGAAGGCAAGGACCCTGATGGGTCATATGGTATGGATCGAAAAATCGGCTAAGTCCCAAAATGATGATGTCAGAACTACACTCAAAGGTTACCACATCAAGCGAGGCAAACTTATATGAAGGCAAGGACCCTGATGGGTCATATGGTATGGATCGAAAAATCGGCTAAGTCCCAAAATGATGATGTCAGAACTACACTCAAAGGTTACCACATCAAGCAAGGCAAACTTATATGAAGGCAAGGACCCTGATGGGTCATATGGTATTTTACGAAAAATCGGCTAAGTCCCAAAATGGTGATGTCAGAACTACACTAAAATGTTACCACACCAAGCAAGGCAAACTTATATGAAGGCAAGGACCCTGATGGGTCATATGGTATGGATCGAAAAATCGGCTAAGTCCCAAAATGGGGATGTCTGAACTACACTCAAATGTTACCACATCAAGCAAGGCAAACTTATATGAAGGAAAGGACCCTCATATGGGTCATATGGTATTTTACGAAAAATCGGCTAAGTCCCAAAATGATGATGTCAGAACTACACTCATGTGTTACCACACCAAGCAAGGCAAACTTATATGAAGGCAAGGACCCTGATGGGTCATATGGTATTTTACGAAAAATCGGCTAAGTCCCAAAATGGTGATGTCAGAACTACACTCAAATGTTACCACACCAAGCAAGGCAAACTTATATGAAGCAAAGGACCCTGATGGGTCATATGGTATTGATCGAAAAATCGGCTAAGTCCCAAAATGGGGATGTCAGAACTACACTCAAATGTTACCACACCAAGCAAGGCAAACTTATATGAAGGCAAGGACCCTGATGGGTCATATGGTATTTTACGAAAAATCGGCTAAGTCCCAAAATGGGGATGTCAGAACTACACTAAAAAGTTACCACACCAAGCAAGGCAAACTTATTTGAAGCAAAGGACCCATATGGGTCATATGGTATTTTACGAAAAATCGGCTAAGTCCCAAAATGATGATGTCAGAACTACACTCAAATGTTACCATACCAAGCAAGGCAAACTTATATGAAGCAAAGGACCCTGATGGGTCATATGGTATTTTACGAAAAATCGGCTAAGTCCCAAAATGGGGATGTCAGAACTACACTAAAAAGTTACCACACCAAGCAAGGCAAACTTATATGAAGGAAAGGACCCTGATGGGTCATATGGTATTTTACGAAAAATCGGCTAAGTTCCAAAATGATGATGTCAGAACTACACTCAAATGTTACCACACCAAGCAAGGCAAACTTATATGAAGCAAAGGACCCTGATGGGTCATATGGTATTTTACGAAAAATCGGCTAAGTCCCAAAATGGGGATGTCAGAACTACACTAAAAAGTTACCACACCAAGCAAGGCAAACTTATATGAAGCAAAGGACCCATATGGGTCATATGGTATTTTACGAAAAATCGGCTAAGTCCCAAAATGATGATGTCAGAACTACACTCAAATGTTACCACACCAAGCAAGGCAAACTTATATGAAGGAAAGGACCCTGATGGGTCATATGGTATGGATCGAAAAATCGGCTAAGTCCCAAAATGGGGATGTCAGAACTACACTCAAATGTTACCACACCAAGCAAGGCAAACTTATATGAAGCAAAGGACCCTGATGGGTCATATGGGATTTTACGAAAAATCGGCTAAGTCCCAAAATGATGATGTCAGAACTACACTCAAATGTTACCATACCAAGCAAGGCAAACTTATATGAAGGAAAGGACCCATATGGGTCATATGGTATTTTACGAAAAATCGGCTAAGTCCCAAAATGAGGATGTCAGAACTACACTAAAAAGTTACCACACCAAGCAAGGCAAAGTACCTAGGTGAACCCTAGGAAGAAACACGGACCAAGTCAGATGGCCTAAGTCAATAGAACAAGTGACCTAGGCAAAGTTGTATGGCGCTGAGGACCCTGAAAAATCTGGTTAGTGTAGTTTAGACAGGGTAGGTTTTTGGGTCGGCCGAACCCCCTTATTTTGGGTTTTGGCCTCATCAAGAAGCTACACCTAGGCAAACTGCCTAGGGTGAAAGTGCGAAGACCAATCGAATAGTAAGACAAGTTTTGACCGATCGCCCTAGGCAAGCTTGTATGAAGAAAGGGACCCTAAGGGTCATATGGAAATACATGAAAAATCGGCTAAGTCCCAAAATTGGGATGTCAGAACTACACTAAAAAGTTACCACATCAAGCAAGGCAAACTACCTAGGTGAACCCTAGCAAGAAACACGGACCAAGTCAGATGGCCTAAGTCAAGAGTGCAAGTGACCTAGGCAAAGTTGTATGACGGTGAGGACCCTGAAAAATCTGGTTAGTGTAGTTTAGACAGGGGAGGTTTTTGGGTCGGCTGAACCTCCTTATTTTGGGTTTTGACCTCCTCAAGAAGCTACACCTAGGCAAACTGCCTAGGGTGAAAGTGCGAAGACCAATCGAATAGTAAGACAAGTTTTGACCGATCGCCCTAGGCAAGCTTGTATGAAGAAAGGGACCCTATGGGTCATATGGAAATACATGAAAAATCGGCTAAGTCCCAAAATTGGGATGTCTGAACTACACTAAAAAGTTACCACATCAAGCAAGGCAAAGTACCTAGGTGAACCCTAGCAAGAAACACGGACCAAGTCAGATGGCCTAAGTCAAGAGAACAAGTGACCTAGGCAAAGTTGTATGACGGTGAGGACCCTGAAAAATCTGGTTAGTGTAGTTTAGACAGGGGAGGTTTTTGGGTCGGCTGAACCTCCTTATTTTGGGTTTTGACCTCCTCAAGAAGCTACACCTAGGCAAACTGCCTAGGGTGAAAGTGCGAAGACCAATCGAATAGTAAGACAAGTTTTGACCGATCGCCCTAGGCAAGCTTGTATGAAGAAAGGGACCCTATGGGTCATATGGAAATACATGAAAAATCGGCTAAGTCCCAAAATTGGGATGTCTGAACTACACTCAAAAGTTACCACATCAAGCAAGGCAAAGTACCTAGGTGAACCCTAAGAAGAAACACGGACCAAGTCAGATGGCCTAAGTCAAGAGTACAAGTGACCTAGGCAAAGTTGTATGGCGCTGAGGACCCTGAAAAATCGGGTTAGTGTAGTTCAGACAGGGGAGGTTTTTGGGTCGGCTGAACCTCCTTATTTTGGGTTTTGACCTCCTCAAGAAGCTACACCTAGGCAAACTGCCTAGGGTGAAAGTGCGAAGACCAATCGAATAGTAAGACAAGTTTTGACCGATCGCCCTAGGCAAGCTTGTATGAAGAAAGGGACCCTATGGGTCATATGGAAAATCCATGAAAAATCGGCTAAGTCCCAAAATTGGGATGTCTGAACTACACTAAAAAGTTACCACATCAAGCAAGGCAAAGTACCTAGGTGAACCCTAAGAAGAAACACGGACCAAGTCAGATGGCCTAAGTCAAGAGTACATGTGACCTAGGCAAAGTTGTATGGCGCTGAGGACCCTGAAAAATCGGGTTAGTGTAGTTCAGACAGGGGAGGTTTTTGGGTCGGCTGAACCTCCTTATTTTGGGTTTTGACCTCCTCAAGAAGCTACACCTAGGCAAACTGCCTAGGGTGAAAGTGCGAAGACCAATCGAATAGTAAGACAAGTTTTGACCGATCGCCCTAGGCAAGCTTGTATGAAGAAAGGGACCCTTAGGGTCATATGGAAATTCATGAAAAATCGGCTAAGTCCCAAAATTGGGATGTCAGAACTACACTATAAAGTTACCACATCAAGCAAGGCAAAGTACCTAGGTGAACCTTAGGAAGAAACACGGACCAAGTCAGATGGCCTAAGTCAAGAGTATAAGTGACCTAGGCAAAGTTGTATGGCGCTGAGGACCCTGAAAAATCGGGTTAGTGTAGTTAAGACAGGGGAGGTTTCAGGGTCGGCTGGACCTCCTTATTTCGGGTTTTGGCCTCCTCAAGAAGACAGACCTAGGCGAATTGCCTAGGGTGAAACTGCGAAGACCAATCGAATAGTAAGACAAGTTTTGACCGATCGCCCTAGGCAAGCTTGTATGAAGAAAGGGACCCTTAGGGTCATATGGAAATTCATGAAAGATCGGCTAAGTCCCAAAATTGGGATGTCAGAACTACACTAAAAAGTTACCACATCAAGCAAGGCAAAGTACCTAGGTGAACCCTAGGAAGAAACACGGACCAAGTCAGATGGCCTAAGTCAAGAGTATAAGTGACCTAGGCAAAGTTGTATGGCGCTGAGGACCCTGAAAAATCGGGTTAGTGTAGTTAAGACAGGGGAGGTTTCAGGGTCGGCTGGACCTCCTTATTTCGGGTTTTGGCCTCCTCAAGAAGACAGACCTAGGCGAACTGCCTAGGGTGAAACTGCGAAGACCAATCGAATAGTAAGACAAGTTTTGACCGATCGCCCTAGGCAAGCTTGTATGAAGAAAGGGACCCTATGGGTCATATGGAAATTCATGAAAAATCGGCTAAGTCCCAAAATTGGGATGTCAGAACTACACTATAAAGTTACCACATTAGCAAGGCAGACTTGTATGAAGAACGGGACCCAGGTGAAAGTAGCAAATATCCCAAACCGAACATGAATATTATACACACAAGAGTACGAACATAAAGGAACACGGACCAAGCGTGCCGAGAGAATCGGTACTATAGAGCCCTCGTGGTTCTACACAAAGACTTTATGTTAGGGGTTCAAGCCCCATAGTACTCAAACGGTGACAGTAGCAAATATCCCAAACCGAACATGAATATTATACACACAAGAGTACGAACATAAAGGAACACGGACCAAGCGTGCCGAGAGAATCGGTACTATAGAGCCCTCGTGGTTCTACACAAAGACTTTATGTTAGGGGTTCAAGCCCCATAGTACTCAAACGGTGACAGTAGCAAATATCCAAAAACGAACTGGAATTTACATTCTGTTGGTCATGCGGTCGTCCAAAGGGGTCTAGTATCCTGGGATGACAAGCATCACGGGCACAGTCTCGTATCAAAACAGTCGAAGAGGCCCGCGAAAGCTTGCTTTCCATGGCTATGCGATGCACAAATTGAGTTTCTCCGTAGTTATACACAGCGCACAGGTGAAAGTAGCAAATATCCCAAATCGAACATGAATTTTATACACACAAGAGTACAAACATAAAGGAACACGGACCAAGCGTACCGAGAGAATCGGTACTAGAGCCCTTGTGGTTCTACATTGAGAGCCCTCGTGGTTCTACATAGATACTTTATGTTAGGGGTTCCAACCCCATAGTACTAGAACGGTGGAAGTAGCAAATAAACCGAACGTGGAATTTACTTTCTGATGGTCATGCGGTCGTCCAAAGGGGTCTAGTATCCTGGGATGACAAGCATCACGGGCACAGCTCGTATCAAAACAGTCGAAGAGGCCCGCGAAAGCTTGCTTTCCATGGCTATGCGATGCACAAATTGAGTTTACTCACCGTAGTATAAAACGAACGAACCGAACCTATCCGAGTAGGGATAATGGGCGCAGTAACATACTTCTGTGACCCAGCGAGAGTTGAACGAGGTGACATGAACTGTCAGTGGCTTATATCAGATGGGATACATACATGAGATTGCTTTCAAATCTACACTCGAAAACCTAACCAAGTAAAAGCGAACGTGGGGAGGATTCGAAACTGGTAACGAAATCTTAAGCTGGAAAGAGTCATCACTATGGATACATATTATGCGAAACCAATCAAGTGCTCAGTACTGATCCAAAACCTAAGAGCACTAGTGAACACCTTATTCTCACCCTAGTTCACATCCAAGTGATCGACCACGTGTGTGAAGCAAAGACCAATCGAATTCCTCAATGAACCGAACACTATGAACAAATGGCCAAAAACGTTATAACTATCCAAACATCCTACTATCTAGCGAAAGTCATCACGATGGAACCATACCATGATCTTTAACCTATAGCGCTCACCATATTCCTACCCAGAGTGCAAGTGAACAGATTGCCCACCCTTACCCAGTTCACAACCACGTGATCGACTAACATACCGAGGTTACCACAAGTCAAAGTTATACGTTTACAAGCGCAAGACCAATCGAAAACCCCGAAAGCAATCTCGACCCAAAATGTATTATCCGTGAGTGTAGTCGAGTCTCGTACTCGTCATCTGTAATCGTCGGATAGAATATCCAGTACACGGTTGTCTTTCCAAATGAAATCTACATACAGAACTCGCTCTTGGCAAATGGGTGGCAATGGCGCAATCAGGAGCGAGTTCCCGTCCGGGTGCCAAGTGATTGGCAAATGTCTGGGGGAAAGCAACCATATATTGATTTGTCTGTTAGTGTACTGGGTGTTTGAGGTATGTAGCATCCACGCTTGGTTGGGTGTGTCAGAGGACCATGGATGCGTTCACAACCCCAATTGGGGTACATCGGGAATGATTTTGTGGAACCGATGTGCCCGGCACACACTAAGTTTTGTTGCAAGTTAATAGTGTGCCATGTCCGGGGGGGTTGTGATTAAACTCTGGTGAATTGCGTACTGTGGTGATTGGGGTATGAAAGCCCCGCAGTTGCAATGATCGGACGCGCCTAGCGTGTCCTTTAGTTGATGGTAGGGAAATGAAGGCCCTTGTCAGCTCACCTAAGTATTCATGGAAGTTTGGCATAAGGTCGCTGTGGTAGGGGTATGAAGGCCCCGTCAGCGCATGCACAATCGGGCGCACGTGCGCTTAGCGGAGTCGAATGCCGCTCAAGTGCCTGTCCGGTGCATCGGGTGTGTGTGATACGAGGGCAATGAGGTTCGCACGGGGGCTCGCCTCCCGTGTGCTACCGGACTTGACAACATATAGAACGTGGTGTTTGCTCCTCCGGGTGCAATGGGACAATGAACATTCGAACGCAAAGTCGGAATTCTGGTTGATCCTACCAGTAATATACGCTCGTCTCAAAGGTTAAGCCATGCATGTCTAAGTACAAACAGATTTAATGTGAAACCGCATAAGGCTCAGTATAACAGCTATAATTTACGAGATCATCAACCTAGTTACTTGGATAACTGTGGAAAATCTAGAGCTAATACATGCAACATGCCAGGACCCTCGCGGGAACTGGTGCACTTATTAGTCAAACCAATCGCGGGTTCTCCGTGTCATTGAGTTGAAGTCTGGATAATGATGCTGATCGTATGGTCTCGCACCGACGACAGATCTCGCAAATATCTGCCCTATCAACTATGGATGGTAGTATAGAGGACTACCATGGTTGCAACGGGTAACGGGGAATCAGGGTTCGATTCCGGAGAGGGAGCCTGAGAAATGGCTACCACATCCAAGGAAGGCAGCAGGCGCGTAAATTACCCAATCCCGGGACGGGGAGGTAGTGACGAGAAATAACAATATGAAACTCTTTAATGATGTTTCATAATTGGAATGAGTAGAGCATAAATCCTTCTACGAGGATCAAGTGGAGGGCAAGTCTGGTGCCAGCAGCCGCGGTAATTCCAGCTCCACTAGCGTATATTAAAATTGTTGCGGTTAAAACGTTCGAAGTTGACACTTGTCCAACACAGTCCGGCTCCGCCGACCCGGTCAACCCGTGGTCGGTGGGCCAAGTCGGAATCTGGTTGCGACTCAATGGTGTGGTAGGGCACCAAGTCTGTGTCATGGTGTGCCCTTCAACGGGTGCAAGTGTAACATAGAGCTCGACCGCTCACGTTTACCTTGAACAAATTAGAGTGCTTAAAGCAGGGTGCCCAAACGCCCTAGAATAATCTTGCATGGAATAATGGAATACGACCTTGGTCTAATCTTTCATTGGTTTGTACTCAGACCGGAGGTAATGATTAACAGAAGTAGTTGGGGACACTAGTATTACGGCGCGAGAGGTGAAATTCGTAGACCGTCGTAAGACTAACTAAAGCGAAGGCATTTGTCAAGGATGCTTTCTTTAATCAAGAACGAAAGTTAGAGGATCGAAGGCGATTAGATACCGCCCTAGTTCTAACCGTAAACGATGCCAACTAGCAATTGGGAGACGCTACAACCAGGTGCTCTCAGTAGCTTCCGGGAAACCAAAGTCAGGTTCCGGGGGAAGTATGGTTGCAAAGTTGAAACTTAAAGGAATTGACGGAAGGGCACCACAATGAAATGGAGCTTGCGGTTCAATTTGACTCAACACGGGAAAACTTACCAGGTCCGAACTTATGGAGGTGAGACAGATTAATAGCTCTTTCTCAAATTTAAGGGTAGTGGTGCATGGCCGTTCTTAGTTCGTGGATTGATTTGTCTGGTTAATTCCGATAACGAACGTGACTCACATATGCTAACTAGAACGCAGTCAGCGTTAATGCGTCGATGCCGATTGGAACGGGTTAGGACCTTTCGGTGGAGTATGACCTGACACCTTCGCTGTTCGTGTGCGCAAGTGCACTTACGGTACGCTGCTTAGCAGGACAATTTGTGTTTAGCAAAATGAGATCGAGCGATAACAGGTCCGTGATGCCCTTAGATGTTCTGGGCTACACGCGTGCTACAATGTGGGTAGCAGCGTGTCTCCTATTCCGAGAGGAACGGGAAATCACTCAAATACTCACTTAGTAGGGATTATGGATTGCAATGGTCCATATGAACTCGGAACTTCTAGTAAGTGCTGGTCATCAGCCAGCGTTGAATACGTCCCTGCCCTTTGTACACACCGCCCGTCGCTACTACCGATGGATTATTTAGTGAGGTCTTTGGAGATGATCGTTCGCTGGATCCTCGTGAACCGCGTCTGCTTTATCGAAGTTGACCGAACTTGATGATTTAGAGGAAGTAAAAGTCGTAACAAGGTTTCCGTAGGTGAACCTGCGGAAGGATCATTAGTGGCCAAGTGATCCTTCCAGAAGTCCGAACCTGCGGGTTGAGACTTCGGCACAAGTTGCCATATGATAATTGACGAAACACTATAGAAGTCCGAACCTGCGGGTTGAGACTCAGGCACAAGTTGCCATATGAAAGTTGACGAAACACTAACAAGTCCGAACCTGCGGGTTGAGACTTAGGCACACGTTGCCTTATACATGACTTCGAACAAATACACAAGTCCGAACCTGCGGGTTGAGACTTAGGCACAAGTTGCCTTATACATGACTTCGAACAAATACACAAGTCCGAACCTGCGGGTTGAGACTTAGGCACAAGTTGCCATATGAAAGTTGACGAAACACTAACAAGTCCGAACCTGCGGGTTGAGACTTAGGCACACGTTGCCTTATACATGACTTCGAACAAATACACAAGTCCGAACCTGCGGGTTGAGACTTAGGCACAAGTTGCCTTATACATACATTGGCCAAATAAACAGAAGTCCGAACCTGCGGGTTGAGACTTAGGCACAAGTTGCCATATTATATTCGATCAAACACTAAGTAGTCCGAACCTGCGGGTTGAGACTCAAGACCGTAACAAGATGTCACTATACAAGTCCGAACCTAAGGGTTGAGACTTAATGCGATCTAGATACCAAGTTGACATCCAATACCTGTTGAGCAAAACCAAAGATTCCCTGTTCTCGAATGATTACACTATATAACAGGGAATCATGAAGAAATCAAGCAAGCGTGAAACAAAGTCATCACTTGGGCATGCTCGATAGCCAACCACATGACCTTAACCTAAGAGAGCATGCAAACCACATGATACCTATAAACGATTAACCCGCCCTAGTTCAATCGTTCACCAAGTGATGACTTCAGTATGGCTAAGAGAAAAACTTTTAAATGGGAAAAACTCTAAGTCCGAACCTCCGGGTTGAGACTTCCGCGTCGGAGGTGGGCGCACCTCCTATCCGAAATATGATGAATCAGGGGTGTTCGGTCAGCAATGGTCGGATGCCCCGTCGTAGTCCAACTATGACAATCAAAGTCAAGACCTCCGGGTTGAGACTTTCCGCGAGTACAAGCATAAAGGAACACGGACCAAGCCGTACCGAGAGAATCGGTACTAGAGCCCTCGTGGTTCTACATTGAGAGAGCCCTCGTGGTTCTCATTAGGGGCTTTATGCAAGTCGTACTCAATACTGTGGTGTGAAGTATAAAGTATAGTCCTCGCCTGGTCCACGCTGCTTCGGCGGTCCTGGGTAAGATAGTTAATTCTAGCTTGCCCTATAGTGGAATGAGGACACTTAATGCTTCGTCTTTTAGCGGCGGCTAGACTCCTCCTCACGGGGAACGAGTTGACGCGCACAGCGGCGGCTTACGCACT
Organism: Anopheles coustani; assembly: GCF_943734705.1. Taxonomy (NCBI): domain Eukaryota; kingdom Metazoa; phylum Arthropoda; class Insecta; order Diptera; family Culicidae; genus Anopheles; species Anopheles coustani. Next base: position 36,064 of record NW_026525123.1, on the reverse strand, counting down.
ATGGCAATCATGGATGCCTGAAGATTCCGTGAAGTTCTCCCCTGGTCCACGCTGCCTCGGCAGTCCTGGGTAAAATGGAATATTTCCAGCTTGCCCTATAGTGGAAGAGGACTATCCAACAATACAAAGTCAAGACCTCCGGGTTGAGACTTTCCGCGTCGGTGGTGTCGCGCACCGCCTATCCGAAAGATGGTGTAACAGGGGTGTTCGATCAGCAATGGTCGGATGCCCCGTCATAGTCCAACTATGACAACCAAAGTCAAGACCTCCGGGTTGAGACTTTCCGCGTCCGGAGGTACGCGTACCGCCTACCCGAAAGATGGTGTGCTTCTGGGGTATTCGATGAGTCGGATACCCCGTCGTAGTCCAACTATGACAATCAAAGTCAAGACCTCCGGGTTGAGACTTCCGCGTCCGGAGGTACGCGTACCGCCTACCCGAAAGATGGTGTGCTTCTGGGGTATTCGATGAGTCGGATACCCCGTCGTAGTCCAACTATGACAATCAAAGTCAAGACCTCCGGGTTGAGACTTCCGCGTCCGGAGGTACGCGTACCGCCTACCCGAAAGATGGTGAATCAGGGGTGTTCGATCAGCAATGGTCGGATGCCCCGTCGTAGTCCAACTATGACAATCAAAGTCAAGACCTCCGGGTTGAGACTTCCGCGTCCGGAGGTACGCGTACCGCCTACCCGAAAGATGGTGTGCTTCTGGGGTATTCGATGAGTCGGATACCCCGTCGTAGTCCAACTATGACAATACAAAGTCAAGACCTCCGGGTTGAGACTTCCGCGTCCGGAGGTACGCGTACCGCCTACCCGAAAGATGGTGTGCTTCTGGGGTATTCGATGAGTCGGATACCCCGTCGTAGTCCAACTATGACAATCAAAGTCAAGACCTCCGGGTTGAGACTTTCTAAGAGTACAAGCATAAAGGAACACGGACCAAGCCGTACCGAGAGAATCGGTACTAGAGCCCTTGTGGTTCTACATTGAGAGAGCCCTCGTGGTTCTCATTAGGGGCTTTATGCAAGAAGTACTCAATACTGTGGTGTGAAGTATAAAGTATAGAGTCCTCCACTGGTCCACGCTGCTCCGGCGGTCCTGGGTAAGATAGTTCATTCTAGCTTGCCCTATGTGGAAGAGGACTCAATACCCTACCTGTTGAGCTTGAAACAAAGTCATCACTTGGGCATGCTCATATTGCCATACACAATTACATTATATTCGAATGAGCATGCAAGCGACCCTATATAGACCGAACCAAAACGATAGATACCGCCGTAGTTCACCCCCACCAAGTGATGACTTCAGTATGGCTAGTGTGTGAAGTATAAAGTATAGTCCTCCCCTGGTCCACACTGCTTCGGCGGTCCTGGGTAAGATAGTTAGTTCAAGCTTGCCCTATGTGGAAGAGGACACAATACTTAATACTTAGAGTACAAGCATAAAGGAACACGGACCAAGCCGTACCGAGAGAATCGGTACTAGAGCCCTCGTGGTTCTACATTGAGAGAGCCCTCGTGGTTCTCATTAGGGGCTTTATGCAAGTCGTACTCAATACTGTGGTGTGAAGTATAAAGTATAGAGTCCTCCACTGGTCCACGCTGCTCCGGCGGTCCTGGGTAAGATAGTTCATTCTAGCTTGCCCTATGTGGAAGAGGACTCAATACCCTACCTGTTGAGCTTGAAACAAAGTCATCACTTGGGCATGCTCATATTGCCATACAATATTCCATTATCTACTAATGAGCATGCAGCTATATGATTATAACCTGTAAACGATTACCCCGCCGTAGTTCAGCGCTTCAACCAAGTGATGACTTCAGTATGGCTAGTGTGTGAAGTATAAAGTATAGTCCTCCCCTGGTCCACACTGCTTCGGCGGTCCTGGGTAAGATAGTTAGTTCTAGCTTGCCCTATGTGGAAGAGGACACCATACTTAATACTGTGGTGTAATGAACAAAGTATAGTCCTCCACTGGTCCACGCTGCTTCGGCGGTCCTGGGTAAGATAGTTAGTTCTAGCTTGCCCTATGTGGAAGAGGGCATACAAGACAAAGTATAGTTCTCCCCTGGTCCACGCTGCTTCGGCGGTCCTGGGTAAGATAGTTAATTCTAGCTTGCCCTATGTGGAAGAGAGCATACATGAACCAAGAACGAAGGTTAGATCGAGGAATGATTCGACAACTAACCGATGGTATGAAATGTGAAGAATTCAAGCAAGCACACAATCAAGTCATCACTTGGGCATGCTCGATAGCCAACCTCATGACATTAACCTAGTAGAGCATGCAAAAACCAATATATATGTAAACGATGCCTCCCTAGTTCAGCGCTTCAACCAAGTGATGACTTCAGAATGGCTAAATCAAATCGGTTCAAAACATACCATCGGTACCCTATTGAAACACACAAGTCGATATCAAACCTCATGATTGTGTAGTCCTCCACTGGTCCACGCCGCTTCGGCCGTCCTGGGTAAAATGGAACATTCCAGCTTGCCCTATGTGGAAGAGGGCACATTACTCAATACTGTGGTGTGAAGTATAAAGTTCAGTTCTCCCCTGGTCCACGCTGCTTCGGCGGTCCTGGGTAAGATAGTTCATTCTAGCTTGCCCTATGTGGAAGAGGACACTTAATACTTCGTCTCTAAGCGGCGGCTTGACTCCTCCCTACGGGGAACGGGTTTACGCGCACAGCGGCGGCTTACGCACTATGGCAGTCATGGATGCCTTACGTTTCTATGAAAAGTGTGTTCCTCCCCTGGTCCACGCTGCTTCGGCAGTCCTGGGTAAGATAGTTAGTTCTAGCTTGCCCTATGTGGAAGAGGACACGTAGACTTACTGTGGTGTGAAGTATAAAGTTCAGTTCTCCCCTGGTCCACGCCGCTTCGGCCGTCCTGGGTAAAATGGATTCATCCAGCTTGCCCTATGTGGAATGAGGACACTTTATGCTTCGTCTCTAAGCGGCGGCTTGCTCCTCCCTACGGGGAACGGGTATACGCGCACAGCGGCGGCTTACGTTATGGCAGTCATGGATGCCTTACGTTTCCATGAAAAGTGTGTTCCTCCCCTGGTCCACGCTGCTTCGGCAGTCCTGGGTAAGATAGTTAGTTCTAGCTTGCCCTATGTGGAAGAGGACACGTAGACTTACTGTGGTGTGAAGTATAAGGTTCAGTTCTCCCCTGGTCCACGCCGCTTCGGCCGTCCTGGGTAAAATGGATTAATCCAGCTTGCCCTATGTGGAATGAGGACACTTTATGCTTCGTCTCTAAGCGGCGGCTTGCTCCTCCCTACGGGGAACGGGTATACGCGCACAGCGGCGGCTTACGCAAGTTAGTCACCCTCGGCAGTGGATCACTCGGCTCATGGATCGATGAAGACCGCAGCTAACTGCGCGTCATAATGTGAACTGCAGGACACATGAACATTGATAAGTTGAACGCATATTGCACGTCGTGGGAACCTACCATGATGTACAGATGACTGAGCGCTTATATTTGAGAAATGTATCGCATACATTTAACTACGCCGTGACACCCGTCACGAGACGTGCACCATGATG
>NW_026525123.1:0-27500 GCF_943734705.1 Anopheles coustani | reverse complement strand
CTATACTCCAGACCACTTGCATGGTTAGCAAGCGTTGTGATCTAATGGCCCAACCGGGCAAACACTTTGGGTTCGCAAGGACTTAGAGTGCCGGGACGGGTTGGCGGATCCAACACTCTGGGTACCTCCGGGTACTTGGGGTTGGTTGAGGACTTGGTGAACAAACACTTGATATACACTCTCCGGATGTACTTCGGGTGTCACCTGTTGTCCGAGACCACTTGCATGGTTAGCAAGCGTTGTGATTCAATGGCCCTACCGGGCAAACACTTTGGGTTCGCAAGGACTTGGAGTGCCGGGACGGGTTGGCGGATCCAACACTCTGGGTACCTCCGGGTACTTGGGGTTGGTTGAGGACTTGGTGAACAAACACTTGTTGTACACTCTCCGGATGTACTTCGGGTGTCACCTGTTGTCCGAGGCCACTTGCATGGTAGCAAGCGTTGTGATTCAATGGCCCTACCGGGCAAACACTTTGGGTTCGCAAGGACTTGGAGTGCCGGGACGGGTTGGCGGATCCAACACTCTGGGTACCTCCGGGTACTTGGGGTTGGTTGAGGACTTGGTGAACAAACACTTGTTGTACACTCTCCGGATGTACTTCGGGTGTCACCTGTTGTCCGAGACCACTTGCATGGTTAGCAAGCGTTGTGGTCTAATGGCCCTACCGGGCAAACACTTTGGGTTCGCGAGGACTTGGAGTGCTGGTAGTGGTTGGCGGACCCAACACTCTGGGTACCTCCGGGTACTTGGGGTTGGTTGCGAACTTGGTGAAGATACCCCTGTCACCTTGTTCGAGGCCACTTGCATGGTCGCAAGCGTTGTGATACAATGGCCCTACCGGGCAAACACTTTGGGTTCGCAAGGACTTGGAGTGCTGGTAGTGGTTGGCGGATCCAACACTCTGGGTACCTCCGGGTACTTGGGGTTGGTTGAGGACTTGGTGAGCAAACACTTGATATACGTTCTTCGGATGTACTTCGGGTGTCACCTGTTGTCCGAGGCCACTTGCATGGTCAACGGTTGAGGTGGTAATGGCGGGTCGGTGCTGTAGGGTGCCGGCCTGTTGGCTGCCTTGGCCGGGTTGGTTGGTTAACACTTGATTGAGCTTGCACCCGAGGGTAATGGCACTTGAAGGTGGGTACCGGCCGGCTGACCTGGTGTGATGGTTGGTTGGTGAACACTTGGCGGTACTTGCACTTGGCTGTGCTTGGACTTGAAGGTGGGATCCGGCTGGCCTAGGCCATTGGTGGTTGGTTGGTTGGTTAGCCCTTAGCTGGGCTGGCTGGCTGGCTGGCCATCGGTGGTGTGGTGTGTTGGGCGGTTGGTGAACACTTGGCGGTACTTGCACTTGGCTGTGCTTGGACTTGAAGGTGGGATCCGGCTGGCCTAGGCCATTGGTGGTTGGTTGGTGGGTTAGCCCTTAGCTGGGCTGGCTGGCTGGCTGGCCATCGGTGGTGTGGTGTGGTGTGGTGTGTGGAGTCGAGCATCGCGCGCCGTTGCCTTCTTCGGAGTGTTGTGGGTACGCAAGTGCTTGCAGTGCAAAGAGGTTGGTGATGGAGTGACATTGCCTTCACCATGGAGTTGCGGGTACTTAGGTACTTGCAAGGAGATGGTGGTATGGTGGTGTTGCGTGTGTGGTGTTCGATTAGAAAGATATAATTTCTAAGTCCGGATTAGTGCTGTCAGTGGGGCCCCCGCTAACAGGTCCTGCACGGCCACCGTGGGGCTTGACTTGGCGCTATTCCGGACTTGGGGCGATCACGATGTCCCCGTGCGGGACTTAGAAGATGGAAGAACACAAGTACCCTTATCCCATGACTTGTGAGCGATTGGCATACGTTACCACATGAAGAGAAAAATTGGCTAAGTCCCGGATCCATATTATATGAAGAGAAAAATCGGCTAAGTCCCGGATCCATATTATATGAAGAGAAAAATTGGCTAAGTCCCGGATCCATATTATATGAAGAGAAATATCGGCTAAGTCCAGGATCCATATATAATAACCTAATAATCGGCTAAGTCCCGGATCCATATTATATGAAGAGAAAAATCGGCTAAGTCCAGGATCCATATATAATAACCTAATAATCGGCTAAGTCCAGGATCCATATATAATAACCTAATAACAGGCTAAGTCCAGGATCCATATTATATGAAGAGAAAAATCGGCTAAGTCCGAGATTGGGTCTGTCAGACATACACTTTCAAGATACCACACAAGCAAGCAAGATGGCCTAGTGATGGAACCATATAATATGAAGAGAAAAATCGGCTAAGTCCGAGATTGGGTCTGTCGGAAATACACTATCAAGTTACCACACAAGCAAGCAAGATGGCCTAATGATGGATCCATATGATATGAAGAGAAAAATCGGCTAAGTCCAGGATCCATATAATATGAAGAGAAAAATCGGCTAAGTCCCAGATTGGGTCTGTCAGAAATACACTTCCAAGTTACCACACAAGCAAGCAAGATGGCCTAGTGATGGATCCATATGATATGAAGAGAAAAATCGGCTAAGTCCAGGATCCATATAATATGAAGAGAAAAATCGGCTAAGTCCCAGATTGGGTCTGTCAGAAATACACTTCCAAGTTACCACACAAGCAAGCAAGATGGCCTAGTGATGGATCCATATGATATGAAGAGAAAAATCGGCTAAGTCCCAGATTGGGTCTGTCAGAAATACACTTCCAAGTTACCACACAAGCAAGCAAGATGGCCTAGTGATGGATCCATATGATATGAAGAGAAAAATCGGCTAAGTCCAGGATCCATATAATATGAAGAGAAAAATCGGCTAAGTCCCAGATTGGGTCTGTCGGAAATACACTATCAAGTTACCACACAAGCAAGCAAGATGGCCTAATGATGGATCCATATGATATGAAGAGAAAAATCGGCTAAGTCCAGGATCCATATAATATGAAGAGAAAAATCGGCTAAGTCCCAGATTGGGTCTGTCAGAAATACACTCCCAAGTTACCACACAAGCAAGCAAGATGGCCTAGTGATGGATCCATATGATATGAAGAGAAAAATCGGCTAAGTCCAGGATCCATATAATATGAAGAGAAAAATCGGCTAAGTCCCAGATTGGGTCTGTCAGAAATACACTTCCAAGTTACCATACAAGCAAGCAAGATGGCCTAGTGATGGATCCATATGATATGAAGAGAAAAATCGGCTAAGTCCCAGATTGGGTCTGTCAGAAATACACTTCCAAGTTACCACACAAGCAAGCAAGATGGCCTAGTGATGGATCCATATGATATGAAGAGAAAAATCGGCTAAGTCCAGGATCCATATAATATGAAGAGAAAAATCGGCTAAGTCCCAGATTGGGTCTGTCAGAAATACACTTCCAAGTTACCACACAAGCAAGCAAGATGGCCTAGTGATGGATCCATATGATATGAAGAGAAAAATCGGCTAAGTCCAGGATCCATATAATATGAAGAGAAAAATCGGCTAAGTCCCAGATTGGGTCTGTCAGAAATACACTTCCAAGTTACCACACAAGCAAGCAAGATGGCCTAGTGATGGATCCATATAATATGAAGAGAAAAATCGGCTAAGTCCGAGATTGGGTCTGTCGGAAATACACTTTCAAGTTACCACACAAGCAAGCAAGTTACCACATGAAGAGAAAGCCGGCAAAGTCCGGGAATGTTACCACATGAACTGGAAAATGGGCAAAAACCTACCTTCACAGGCAACGTGAATAAGTCAGGCTGTAGACATCGGATCGACAAGCCAAAGACTGATATGGAAAGGAAATGAGTAGTACTAGCTTTCCTGAGAGTTGCAGAGCTTAGACTGCATATGAACGAAAGTTATTAAGCGTCAAAGTCAGAGAAGTTACCCAAAGGAACACAAGTTCCAACTTAGAGCATGTATACCGCCTAGACGGTAAGAGGTACGGCCAGGCTGAGGAATAAGGAAATGTTGGCCAACATGTTCCCTAACTATCCCCCGAAGACCGCAAAGCAATCCAACATCAACCAAGAAAGTTATAGCCCGATCAAGGAAACACCTACTTTGCACCGATATTGCACCAAATACATGTACCAAGCACCTTCGGTTGCATACCTGCAGGGGCTTACCATAGTAGGCCATGGAAGACCGATATACCGAACATAATCACTTTCTATCTCCTCGGGTGTTTGAGATAGCGCTTTGCGGTACAAGAACGAAAGTTAGACTATATCTTGGTGCATCTTTTTGCCCAAGATCACAAGACCCTATCTACCAAGGCAAGAAAGTTGTGTGGGGACAAAATGTCCAAAAGTGCCCAAAGTGGCACACTTGAACCATATATTCGAGAAAAACACAAGTGTGGGCCCGAGCTAGCAAGTTGAAATGTTCTGACCGTCAGTAGCCCTAGTTGAGGTGCACTTATCATTATATGAGGCCAACGTGCCAGCTAGTCTCTAAAGGGGCGATATGGGTGATCAAGATTCATCTCCATGCAGCATCCCATTCATCTCGCAGCATCCTAACATATGTTTTTCTTAGAATTTATGAAAAATCGACTAAGTCCGAGATGCCTTTAAGTAGGGATGCTGTATTGAGATGGGAGATGAAGGAGATCAAGATTCATCTCCATGCATCATCCCATTCATCTCGCAGCATCCTAACATATGAATTTCTATGAATTTATGAAAAATCGACTAAGTCCGAGACGGCTTTAAGTAGGGATGCTGTATTGAGATGGGAGATGTAGGAGATCAAGATTCATCTCCATGCAGCATCCCATTCATCTCGCAGCATCCTAACATATGAATTTCTTAGAATTTATGAAAAATCGACTAAGTCCGAGATGCCTTTAAGTAGGGATGCTGTATTGAGATGGGAGATGTAGGAGATCAAGATTTATCTCCATGCAGCATCCCATTCATCTCGCAGCATCCTAACATATGAATTTCTATGAATTTATGAAAAATCGACTAAGTCCGAGATGGCTTTAAGTAGGGATGCTGTATTGAGATGGGAGATGTAGGAGATCAAGATTCATCTCCATGCAGCATCCCATTAATCTCGCAGCATCCTAACATATGAATTTCTTAGAATTTATGAAAAATCGACTAAGTCCGAGATGCCTTTAAGTAGGGATGCTGTATTGAGATGGGAGAGGTAGGAGATCAAGATTCATCTCCATGCAGCATCCCATTAATCTCGCAGCATCCTAACATATGTTTTTCTTAGAATTTATGAAAAATCGACTAAGTCTGAGATGCCTTTAAGTAGGGATGCTGTATTGAGATGGGAGATGTAGGAGATCAAGATTCATCTCCATGCATCATCCCATTCATCTCGCAGCATCCTTACATATGTTTTTCTTAGAATTTATGAAAAATCGACTAAGTCCGAGATGCCTTTAAGTAGGGATGCTGTATTAAGATGGGAGATGTAGGAGATCAAGATTCATCTCCATGCAGCATCCCATTCATCTCGCAGCATCCTAACATATGAATTTCTTAGAATTTATGAAAAATCGACTAAGTCCGAGATGCCTTTAAGTAGGGATGCTGTATTAAGATGGGAGATGAAGAAGATCAAGATTTATCTCCATGCAGCATCCCATTCATCTCGCAGCATCCTTACATATGAATTTCTTAGAATTTATGAAAAATCGACTAAGTCCGAGACGGCTTTAAGTAGGGATGCTGTATTGAGATGGGAGATGTAGGAGATCAAGATTCATCTCCATGCAGCATCCCATTCATCTCGCAGCATCCTAACATATGAATTTCTTAGAATTTATGAAAAATCGACTAAGTCCGAGATGCCTTTAAGTAGGGATGCTGTATTGAGATGGGAGATGTAGGAGATCAAGATTTATCTCCATGCAGCATCCCATTCATCTCGCAGCATCCTAACATATGTTTTTCTTAGAATTTATGAAAAATCGACTAAGTCCGAGATGCCTTTAAGTAGGGATGCTGTATTGAGATGGGAGATGTAGGAGATCAAGATTCATCTCCATGCAGCATCCCATTCATCTCGCAGCATCCTAACATATGAATTTCTTAGAATTTATGAAAAATCGACTAAGTCCAAGATGCCTTCAAGTAGGGATGCTGTATTGAGATGGGAGATGTAGGAGATTAAGATTCATCTCCATGCAGCATCCCATTCATCTCGCAGCATCCTAACATATGAATTTCTATGAATTTATGAAAAATCGACTAAGTCCGAGATGGCTTTAAGTAGGGATGCTGTATTGAGATGGGAGATGTAGGAGATCAAGATTCATCTCCATGCAGCATCCCATTAATCTCGCAGCATCCTAACATATGAATTTCTTAGAATTTATGAAAAATCGACTAAGTCTGAGATGCCTTTAAGTAGGGATGCTGTATTGAGATGGGAGAGGTAGGAGATCAAGATTCATCTCCATGCAGCATCCCATTAATCTCGCAGCATCCTAACATATGTTTTTCTTAGAATTTATGAAAAATCGACTAAGTCTGAGATGCCTTTAAGTAGGGATGCTGTATTAAGATGGGAGATGTAGGAGATCAAGATTCATCTCCATGCAGCATCCCATTCATCTCGCAGCATCCTAACATATGAATTTCTTAGAATTTATGAAAAATCGACTAAGTCCGAGATGCCTTTAAGTAGGGATGCTGTATTAAGATGGGAGATGAAGAAGATCAAGATTCATCTCCATGCAGCATCCCATTCATCTCGCAGCATCCTAACATATGAATTTCTTAGAATTTATGAAAAATCGACTAAGTCCGAGATGCCTTTAAGTAAAGATGCTGTATTATGATGGGAGATGAAGAAGATCAAGATTCATCTCCATGCAGCATCCAATTCATCTCGCAGCATCCTAACATATGAATTTCTTAGAATTTATGAAAAATCGACTAAGTCTGAGATGCCTTTAAGTAGGGATGCTGTATTAAGATGGGAGATGAAGAAGATCAAGATTCATCTCCATGCAGCATCCAATTCATCTCGCAGCATCCTAACATATGAATTTCTTAGAATTTATGAAAAATCGACTTAGTCCGAGATGCCTTTAAGTAGGGATGCTGTATTAAGATGGGAGATGAAGAAGATCAAGATGCATCTCCATGCAGCATCCCATTCATCTCGCAGCATCCTAACATATGTTTTTCTTAGAATTTATGAAAAATCGACTAAGTCCGAGATGCATTTAAGTAGGGATGCTGTATTAAGATGGGAGATGAAGAAGATCAAGATTCATCTCCATGCAGCATCCCATTTAACTCGCAGCATCCTAACATATGTTTTTCTTAGAATTTATGAAAAATCAACTAAGTCCGAGATGGCTTTAAGTAGGGATGCTGTATTGAGATGAGAGATGTAGGAGATCAAGATTCATCTCCATGCAGCATCCCATTCATCTTTTAGCATCCAAACATATGTTTTTCTTAGAATTTATGAAAAATCGACTAAGTCCGAGATGCCTGTAAGTAGGGATGCTGTATTAAGATGGGAGATGAAGAAGATCAAGATTCATCTCCATGCAGCATCCCATTCATCTCCCAGCATCCTAACCTATGTTTTTCTTAGAATTTATGAAAAATCGACTAAGTCCGAGATGCCTTTAAGTAGGGATGCTGTATTGAGATGGGAGATGTAGGAGATCAAGATTCATCTCCATGCAGCATCCCATTCATCTCGCAGCATCCTAACATATTGTTTTCTTAGAATTTATGAAAAATCGACTAAGTCCGAGATGCCTTTAAGTAGAGTTGCTGTATTAGGATGGGAGATGAATAAGATCAAGATTCATCTCCATGCAGCATCCCATTCATCTCGCAGCATCCTAACATATGTTTTTCTTAGAATTTATGAAAAATAGACTAAGTCCCAGATGCCTTTAAGTAGGGATGCTGTATTTAGATGGGAGATGTAGGAGATCAAGATTCATCTCCATGCAGCATCTTATTCATCTCGCAGCATCCTAACATATGATTTTCTTAGAATTTATGAAAAATCGACTAAGTCCGAGATGCCTTTAAGTAGGGATGCTGTAGTAAGATTGGAGATGAAGAAGATCAAGATTCATCTCCATGCAGCATCCCATTCATCTCCCAGCATTTTAACATATGTTTTTCTTAGAATTTATGAAAAATCGACTAAGTCCGAGATGGCTTTAAGTAGGGATGCTGTATTAAGATGGGAGATGTAGGAGATCAAGATTCATCCCCATGCAGCATCATATTCATCTCGCAGCATCCTAACATATGTTTTCTTAGAATTTATGAAAAATCGACTAAGTCCGGGATGGCTTTAAGTAGGGATGCTGTATTAAGATGGGAGATGAAGAAGATCAAGATTCATCTCCATGCAGCATCCCATTCATCTCGCAGCATCCTAACATATGAATTTCTATGAATTTATGAAAAATCGACTAAGTCCGAGATGCCTTTAAGTAGGGATGCTGTATTGAGATGAGAGATGTAGGAGATCAAGATTCATCTCCAAGCAGCATCCCATTCATCTCGCAGCATCCTTACATATGAATTTCTATGAATTTATGAAAAATCGACTAAGTCCGAGATGGCTTTAAGTAGGGATGCTGTATTGAGATGAGAGATGTAGGAGATCAAGATTCATCTCCATGCAGCATCCCATTCATCTCGCAGCATCCTCACATATGAATTTCTATGAATTTATGAAAAATCGACTAAGTCCGAGATGCCTTTAAGTAGGGATGCTGTATTGAGATGGGAGATGTAGGAGATCAAGATTCATCTCCATGCAGCATCCCATTCATCTCGCAGCATCCTAACATATGTTTTTCTTAGAATTTATGAAAAATCGACTAAGTCCGAGATGCCTTTAAGTAGGGATGCTGTATTAAGATGGGAGATGAAGAAGATCAAGATTCATCTCCATGCAGCATCCCATTCATCTCGCAGCATCCTAACATATTGTTTTCTTAGAATTTATGAAAAATCGACTAAGTCCGAGATGCCTTTAAGTAGAGTTGCTGTATTAGGATGGGAGATGAAGAAGATCAAGATTCATCTCCATGCAGCATCCCATTCATCTCGCAGCATCCTAACATATGTTTTTCTTAGAATTTATGAAAAATAGAGTAAGTCCGAGATGCCTTTAAGTAGGGATGCTGTATTTAGATGGGAGATGAAGTAGATCAAGATTCATCTCCATGCAGCATCCCATTCATCTCGCAGCATCCTAACATATGATTTTCTTAGAATTTATGAAAAATCGACTAAGTCCGAGATGCCTTTAAGTAGGGATGCTGTAGTAAGATTGGAGATGAAGAAGATCAAGATTCATCTCCATGCAGCATCCCATTCATCTCCCAGCATTTTTACATATGTTTTTCTTAGAATTTATGAAAAATCGACTAAGTCCGAGATGCCTTTAAGTAGGGATGCTGTATTTAGATGGGAGATGAAGAAGATCAAGATTCATCTCCATGCAGCATCTCATTCACCTCGCAGCATCCTTACATATAAATTTCTAAGAATTTATGAAAAATCGACTAAGTCCGAGATGCCTTTAAGTAGGGATGCTGTATTAAGATGGGAGATGAAGAAGATCAAGATTCATCTCCATGCAGCATCCCATTCATCTCCCAGCATCCTAACATATGTTTTTCATAGAATTTATGAAAAATCGACTAGGTCCGAGATGCCTTTAAGTAGGGATGCTGTATTGAAATGGGAGATGAAGAAGATCAAGATTCATCTCCATGCTGCATCCCATTCATCTCCCAGCATCCTTACATATGAATTTCTATGAATTTATGAAAAATCGACTAAGTCCGAGATGCCTTTAAGAAATGATGCTGTATTAAGATGGGAGATGAAGAAGATCAAGATTCATCTCCATGCAGCATCCCATTCATCTCCCAGCATCCTAACATATGAATTTCTATGAATTTATGAAAAATCGACTAAGTCCGAGATGCCTTTAAGTAGGGATGCTGTATTGAGATGAGAGATGTAGGAGATCAAGATTCATCTCCATGCAGCATCCCATTCATCTCGCAGCATCCTAACATATGAATTTCTATGAATTTATGAAAATTCGACTAAGTCCGAGATGGCTTTAAGTAGGGATGCTGTATTGAGATGGGAGATGTAGGAGATCAAAATTCATCTCCATGCAGCATCCCATTCATCTCCCAGCATCCTAACATATGAATTTCTTAGAATTTATGAAAAATCGACTAAGTCCGAGATGCCTTTAAGTAGGGATGCTGTATTAAGATGGGAGATGAAGAAGATCAAGATTCATCTCCATGCAGCATCCCATTCATCTCGCAGCATCCTAACATATGAATTTCTATGAATTTATGAAAATTCGACTAAGTCCGAGATGGCTTTAAGTAGGGATGCTGTATTGAGATGGGAGATGTAGGAGATCAAAATTCATCTCCATGCAGCATCCCATTCATCTCCCAGCATCCTAACATATGAATTTCTATTAATTTATGAAAAATCGACTAAGTCCGAGATGCCTTTAAGTAGGGATGCTGTATTGAGACGGGAGATGTAGGAGATCAATATTCATCTGCATGCAGCATCCCATTCATCTCGCAGCATCCTAACATATGAATTTCTATGAGTTTATGAAAAATCGACTAAGTCCGAGATGCCTTCAAGTAGGGATGCTGTATTGAGATGGGAGATGTAGGAGATCAAGATTCATCTCCATGCAGCATCCCATTCATCTCGCAGCATCCTAACATATGTTTTTCTTAGAATTTATGAAAAATCGACTAAGTCCGAGATGCATTTAAGTAGGGATGCTGTATTAAGATGGGAAATGAAGTAGATCAAGATTCATCTCCATGCAGCATCCCATTCATCTCGCAGCATCCTAACATATGAATTTCTATGAATTTATGAAAAATCGACTAAGTCCGAGATGCCTTTAAGTAGGGATGCTGTATCGAGATGGGAGATGAAGAAGATCAAGATTCATCTCCATGCAGCATCCCATTCATCTCGCAGCATCCTAACATATGAATTGTTTAGAATTTATGAAAAATCGACTAAGTCCGAGATGCCTTTAAGTAGGGATGCTGTTTTAAGATGGGAGATGAAGAAGATCAAGATTCATCTCCATGCAGCATCCCATTCATCTCCCAGCATCATAACATATGTTTTTCTTAGAATTTATGAAAAATCGACTAAGTCCGAGATGCCTTTAAGTAGGGATGCTGTATTAAGATGGGAGATGAGAAAGATCAAGATTCATCTCCATGCAGCATCCCATTGATCTCCCAGCATCCTAACATATGAATTTCTTAGAATTTATGAAAAATCGACTAAGTCCGAGATGCCTTTAAGTAGGGATGCTGTATTGAGATGGGAGATGTAGGAGATCAAGATTCATCTCCATGCAGCATCCCATTCATCTCCCAGCATCCTAACATATGAATTTCTTAGAATTTATGAAAAATCGACTAAGTCCGAGATGCCTTTAAGTAGGGATGCTGTATTGAGATGGGAGATGTAGGAGATCAAGATTCATCTCCATGCAGCATCCCATTCATCTCCCAGCATCCTAACATATGAATTTCTTAGAATTTATGAAAAATCGACTAAGTCCGAGATGGCTTTAAGTAGGGATGCTGCATGGAGATGAGAGATGTAGGAGATCAAGATTCATCTCCATGCAGCATCTCATTCATCTCCCAGCATCCTAACATATGAATTTCTTAGAATTTATGAAAAATCGACTAAGTCCGAGATGCCTTTAAGTAGGGATGCTGTATTAAGATGGGAGATGAAGAAGATCAAGATTCATCTCCATGCAGCATCCCATTCATCTTGCAGCATCCTAACATATGAATTTCTATGAATTTATGAAAAATCGACTAAGTCCGAGATGGCTTTAAGTAGGGATGCTGTATTGAGATGAGAGATGTAGGAGATCAAGATTCATCTCCATGCAGCATCTCATTCATCTCCCAGCATCCTAACATATGAATTTCTTAGAATTTATGAAAAATCGACTAAGTCCGAGATGCCTTTAAGTAGGGATGCTGTATTAAGATGGGAGATGAAGAAGATCAAGATTCATCTCCATGCAGCATCCCATTCATCTTGCAGCATCCTAACATATGAATTTCTATGAATTTATGAAAAATCGACTAAGTCCGAGATGGCTTTAAGTAGGGATGCTGTATTGAGATGAGAGATGTAGGAGATCAAGATTCATCTCCATGCAGCATCTCATTCATCTCCCAGCATCCTAACATATGAATTTCTTAGAATTTATGAAAAATCGACTAAGTCCGAGATGCATTTAAGTAGGGATGCTGTATTAAGATGGGAGATGGAGTAGATCAAGATTCATCTCCATGCAGCATCCCATTCATCTCCCAGCATCCTAACATATGAATTTCTTAGAATTTATGAAAAATCGACTAAGTCCGAGATGCCTTTAAGTAGGGATGCTGTATTGAGATGGGAGATGTAGGAGATCAAGATTCATCTCCATGCAGCATCCCATTCATCTCCCAGCATCCTAACATATGAATTTCTATGAATTTATGAAAAATCGACTAAGTCCGAGATGGCTTTAAGTAGGGATGCTGTATTAAGATGGGAGATGTAGGAGATCAAGATGCATCTCCATGCAGCATCCCATTCATCTCCCAGCATCCTAACATATGAATTTCTTAGAATTTATGAAAAATCGACTAAGTCCGAGATGCCTTTAAGTAGGGATGCTGTATTAAGATGGGAGATGAAGAAGATCAAGATTCATCTCCATGCAGCATCCCATTCATCTCCCAGCATCCTAACATATGAATTTCTATGAATTTATGAAAAATCGACTAAGTCCGAGATGCCTTTAAGTAGGGATGCTGTATTGAGATGGGAGATGTAGGAGATCAAGATTCATCTCCATGCAGCATCCCATTCATCTCCCAGCATCCTAACATATGAATTTCTTAGAATTTATGAAAAATCGACTAAGTCCGAGATGCCTTTAAGAAGGGATGCTGTATTAAGATGGGAGATGAAGAAGATCAAGATTCATCTCCATGCAGCATCCCATTCATCTCCCAGCATCCTAACATATGAATTTCTATGAATTTATGAAAAATCGACTAAGTCCGAGATGGCTTTAAGTAGGGATGCTGTATTAAGATGGGAGATGTAGGAGATCAAGATGCATCTCCATGCAGCATCCCATTCATCTCCCAGCATCCTAACATATGAATTTATATGAATTTATGAAAAATCGACTAAGTCCGAGATGGCTTTAAGTAGGGATGCTGTATTAAGATGGGAGATGTAGGAAATCAAGATTCATATCCATGCAGCATCCCATTCATCTCCCAGCATCCTAACATATGAATTTCTATGAATTTATGAAAAATCGACTAAGTCCGAGATGCCTTTAAGTAGGGATGCTGTATTGAGATGAGAGATGTAGGAGATCAAGATTCATCTCCATGCAGCATCCCATTCATCTCGCAGCATCCTAACATATGAATTTCTATGGCGGAAACGGCGGATTCATCTCCATGCAGCATCCCATTCATCTCCCAGCATCCTAACATATGAATTTCTTAGAATTTATGAAAAATCGACTAAGTCCGAGATGGCTTTAAGTAGGGATGCTGTATTAAGATGGGAGATGTAGGAGATCAAGATGCATCTCCATGCAGCATCCCATGCATCTCGCAGCATCCTAACATATGAATTTCTATGAATTTATGAAAAATCGACTAAGTCCGAGATGCATTTAAGTAGGGATGCTGTATTAAGATGGGAGATGAAGTAGATCAAGATTCATCTCCATGCAGCATCCCATTCATCTCGCAGCATCCTAACATATGAATTTCTATGAATTTATGAAAAATCGACTAGGTCCGAGATGCCTTTAAGTAAGGATGCTGTATTAAGATGGGAGATGAAGAAGATCAAGATTCATCTCCATGCAGCATCCCATTCATCTCGCAGCATCCTAACATATTGTTTTCTTAGAATTTATGAAAAATCGACTAAGTCCGAGATGCCTTTAAGTAGAGTTGCTGTATTAGGATGGGAGATGAAGAAGATCAAGATTCATCTCCATGCAGCATCCCATTCATCTCGCAGCATCCTAACATATGTTTTTCTTAGAATTTATGAAAAATAGAGTAAGTCCCAGATGCCTTTAAGTAGGGATGCTGTATTTAGATGGGAGATGAAGTAGATCAAGATTCATCTCCATGCAGCATCCCATTCATCTCGCAGCATCCTAACATATGATTTTCTTAGAATTTATGAAAAATCGACTAAGTCCGAGATGCCTTTAAGTAGGGATGCTGTAGTAAGATTGGAGATGAAGAAGATCAAGATTCATCTCCATGCAGCATCCCATTCATCTCCCAGCATTTTTACATATGTTTTTCTTAGAATTTATGAAAAATCGACTAAGTCCGAGATGCCTTTAAGTAGGGATGCTGTATTTAGATGGGAGATGAAGAAGATCAAGATTCATCTCCATGCAGCATCTCATTCATCTCGCAGCATCCTTACATATAAATTTCTAAGAATTTATGAAAAATCGACTAAGTCCGAGATGCCTTTAAGTAGGGATGCTGTATTAAGATGGGAGATGAAGAAGATCAAGATTCATCTCCATGCAGCATCCCATTCATCTCCCAGCATCCTAACATATGTTTTTCATAGAATTTATGAAAAATCGACTAGGTCCGAGATGCCTTTAAGTAGGGATGCTGTATTGAAATGGGAGATGAAGAAGATCAAGATTCATCTCCATGCTGCATCCCATTCATCTCCCAGCATCCTTACATATGAATTTCTATGAATTTATGAAAAATCGACTAAGTCCGAGATGCCTTTAAGAAATGATGCTGTATTAAGATGGGAGATGAAGAAGATCAAGATTCATCTCCATGCAGCATCCCATTCATCTCCCAGCATCCTAACATATGAATTTCTATGAATTTATGAAAAATCGACTAAGTCCGAGATGCCTTTAAGTAGGGATGCTGTATTGAGATGAGAGATGTAGGAGATCAAGATTCATCTCCATGCAGCATCCCATTCATCTCGCAGCATCCTAACATATGAATTTCTATGAATTTATGAAAATTCGACTAAGTCCGAGATGGCTTTAAGTAGGGATGCTGTATTGAGATGGGAGATGTAGGAGATCAAAATTCATCTCCATGCAGCATCCCATTCATCTCCCAGCATCCTAACATATGAATTTCTTAGAATTTATGAAAAATCGACTAAGTCCGAGATGCCTTTAAGTAGGGATGCTGTATTAAGATGGGAGATGAAGAAGATCAAGATTCATCTCCATGCAGCATCCCATTCATCTCGCAGCATCCTAACATATGAATTTCTATGAATTTATGAAAATTCGACTAAGTCCGAGATGGCTTTAAGTAGGGATGCTGTATTGAGATGGGAGATGTAGGAGATCAAAATTCATCTCCATGCAGCATCCCATTCATCTCCCAGCATCCTAACATATGAATTTCTATTAATTTATGAAAAATCGACTAAGTCCGAGATGCCTTTAAGTAGGGATGCTGTATTGAAACGGGAGATGTAGGAGATCAATATTCATCTGCATGCAGCATCCCATTCATCTCGCAGCATCCTAACATATGAATTTCTATGAGTTTATGAAAAATCGACTAAGTCCGAGATGCCTTCAAGTAGGGATGCTGTATTGAGATGGGAGATGTAGGAGATCAAGATTCATCTCCATGCAGCATCCCATTCATCTCGCAGCATCCTAACATATGTTTTTCTTAGAATTTATGAAAAATCGACTAAGTCCGAGATGCATTTAAGTAGGGATGCTGTATTAAGATGGGAAATGAAGTAGATCAAGATTCATCTCCATGCAGCATCCCATTCATCTCGCAGCATCCTAACATATGAATTTCTATGAATTTATGAAAAATCGACTAAGTCCGAGATGCCTTTAAGTAGGGATGCTGTATCGAGATGGGAGATGAAGAAGATCAAGATTCATCTCCATGCAGCATCCCATTCATCTCGCAGCATCCTAACATATGAATTGTTTAGAATTTATGAAAAATCGACTAAGTCCGAGATGCCTTTAAGTAGGGATGCTGTATTAAGATGGGAGATGAAGAAGATCAAGATTCATCTCCATGCAGCATCCCATTCATCTCCCAGCATCATAACATATGTTTTTCTTAGAATTTATGAAAAATCGACTAAGTCCGAGATGCCTTTAAGTAGGGATGCTGTATTAAGATGGGAGATGAGAAAGATCAAGATTCATCTCCATGCAGCATCCCATTGATCTCCCAGCATCCTAACATATGAATTTCTTAGAATTTATGAAAAATCGACTAAGTCCGAGATGCCTTTAAGTAGGGATGCTGTATTGAGATGGGAGATGTAGGAGATCAAGATTCATCTCCATGCAGCATCCCATTCATCTCCCAGCATCCTAACATATGAATTTCTTAGAATTTATGAAAAATCGACTAAGTCCGAGATGCCTTTAAGTAGGGATGCTGTATTGAGATGGGAGATGTAGGAGATCAAGATTCATCTCCATGCAGCATCCCATTCATCTCCCAGCATCCTAACATATGAATTTCTTAGAATTTATGAAAAATCGACTAAGTCCGAGATGGCTTTAAGTAGGGATGCTGCATGGAGATGAGAGATGTAGGAGATCAAGATTCATCTCCATGCAGCATCTCATTCATCTCCCAGCATCCTAACATATGAATTTCTTAGAATTTATGAAAAATCGACTAAGTCCGAGATGCCTTTAAGTAGGGATGCTGTATTAAGATGGGAGATGAAGAAGATCAAGATTCATCTCCATGCAGCATCCCATTCATCTTGCAGCATCCTAACATATGAATTTCTATGAATTTATGAAAAATCGACTAAGTCCGAGATGGCTTTAAGTAGGGATGCTGTATTGAGATGAGAGATGTAGGAGATCAAGATTCATCTCCATGCAGCATCTCATTCATCTCCCAGCATCCTAACATATGAATTTCTTAGAATTTATGAAAAATCGACTAAGTCCGAGATGCCTTTAAGTAGGGATGCTGTATTAAGATGGGAGATGAAGAAGATCAAGATTCATCTCCATGCAGCATCCCATTTATCTTGCAGCATCCTAACATATGAATTTCTATGAATTTATGAAAAATCGACTAAGTCCGAGATGGCTTTAAGTAGGGATGCTGTATTGAGATGAGAGATGTAGGAGATCAAGATTCATCTCCATGCAGCATCTCATTCATCTCCCAGCATCCTAACATATGAATTTCTTAGAATTTATGAAAAATCGACTAAGTCCGAGATGCATTTAAGTAGGGATGCTGTATTAAGATGGGAGATGGAGTAGATCAAGATTCATCTCCATGCAGCATCCCATTCATCTCCCAGCATCCTAACATATGAATTTCTTAGAATTTATGAAAAATCGACTAAGTCCGAGATGCCTTTAAGTAGGGATGCTGTATTGAGATGGGAGATGTAGGAGATCAAGATTCATCTCCATGCAGCATCCCATTCATCTCCCAGCATCCTAACATATGAATTTCTATGAATTTATGAAAAATCGACTAAGTCCGAGATGGCTTTAAGTAGGGATGCTGTATTAAGATGGGAGATGTAGGAGATCAAGATGCATCTCCATGCAGCATCCCATTCATCTCCCAGCATCCTAACATATGAATTTCTTAGAATTTATGAAAAATCGACTAAGTCCGAGATGCCTTTAAGTAGGGATGCTGTATTAAGATGGGAGATGAAGAAGATCAAGATTCATCTCCATGCAGCATCCCATTCATCTCCCAGCATCCTAACATATGAATTTCTATGAATTTATGAAAAATCGACTAAGTCCGAGATGCCTTTAAGTAGGGATGCTGTATTGAGATGGGAGATGTAGGAGATCAAGATTCATCTCCATGCAGCATCCCATTCATCTCGCAGCATCCTAACATATGAATTTCTTAGAATTTATGAAAAATCGACTAAGTCCGAGATGCCTTTAAGAAGGGATGCTGTATTAAGATGGGAGATGAAGAAGATCAAGATTCATCTCCATGCAGCATCCCATTCATCTCCCAGCATCCTAACATATGAATTTCTATGAATTTATGAAAAATCGACTAAGTCCGAGATGGCTTTAAGTAGGGATGCTGTATTAAGATGGGAGATGTAGGAGATCAAGATGCATCTCCATGCAGCATCCCATTCATCTCCCAGCATCCTAACATATGAATTTATATGAATTTATGAAAAATCGACTAAGTCCGAGATGGCTTTAAGTAGGGATGCTGTATTAAGATGGGAGATGTAGGAAATCAAGATTCATATCCATGCAGCATCCCATTCATCTCCCAGCATCCTAACATATGAATTTCTATGAATTTATGAAAAATCGACTAAGTCCGAGATGCCTTTAAGTAGGGATGCTGTATTGAGATGAGAGATGTAGGAGATCAAGATTCATCTCCATGCAGCATCCCATTCATCTCGCAGCATCCTAACATATGAATTTCTATGGCGGAAACGGCGGATTCATCTCCATGCAGCATCCCATTCATCTCGCAGCATCCTAACATATGAATTTCTTAGAATTTATGAAAAATCGACTAAGTCCGAGATGGCTTTAAGTAGGGATGCTGTATTAAGATGGGAGATGTAGGAGATCAAGATGCATCTCCATGCAGCATCCCATGCATCTCGCAGCATCCTAACATATGAATTTCTATGAATTTATGAAAAATCGACTAAGTCCGAGATGCATTTAAGTAGGGATGCTGTATTAAGATGGGAGATGAAGTAGATCAAGATTCATCTCCATGCAGCATCCCATTCATCTCGCAGCATCCTAACATATGAATTTCTATGAATTTATGAAAAATCGACTAAGTCCGAGATGGCTTTAAGTAAGGATGCTGTATTAAGATGGGAGATGAAGAAGATCAAGATTCATCTCCATGCAGCATCCCATTCATCTCCCAGCATCCTAACATATGAATTTCTATGAATTTATGAAAAATCGACTAAGTCCGAGATGCCTTTAAGTAGGGATGCTGTATTGAGATGGGAGATGTAGGAGATCAAGATTCATCTCCATGCAGCATCCCATTTATCTCCCAGCATCCTAACATATGAATTTCTTAGAATTTATGAAAAATCGACTAAGTCCGAGATGCCTTTAAGTAGGGATGCTGTATTGAGATGGGAGATGGAGAAGATCAAGATTC
The DNA here is from genome assembly GCF_943734705.1 of Anopheles coustani. Taxonomy (NCBI): domain Eukaryota; kingdom Metazoa; phylum Arthropoda; class Insecta; order Diptera; family Culicidae; genus Anopheles; species Anopheles coustani. The sequence goes on along the minus strand of NW_026525123.1, from coordinate 8,259 downwards.
ATCTCCATGCAGCATCCCATTCATCTCCCAGCATATTAACATATGAATTTCTATGAATTTATGAAAAATCGAATAAGTCCGAGATGCCTTTAAGTAGGGATGCTGTATTGAGATGGGAGATGTAGGAGATCAAGATTCATCTCCATGCAGCATCCCATTCATCTCCCAGCATCCTAACATATGTTTTTCTTAGAATTTATGAAAAATCGACTAAGTCCGAGATGCATTTAAGTAGGGATGCTGTATTAAGATGGGAGATGAAGTAGATCAAGATTCATCTCCATGCAGCATCCCATTCATCTCGCAGCATCCTAACATATGAATTTCTATGAATTTATGAAAAATCGACTAAGTCCGAGATGCCTTTAAGTAGGGATGCTGTATTAAGATGGGAGATGAAGAAGATCAAGATTCATCTCCATGCAGCATCCCATTCATCTCGCAGCATCCTAACATATGTTTTTCTTAGAATTTATGAAAAATCGACTAAGTCCGAGATGCATTTAAGTAGGGATGCTGTATTAAGATGGGAGATGAAGTAGATCAAGATTCATCTCCATGCAGCATCCCATTCATCTCGCAGCATCCTAACATATGAATTTCTATGAATTTATGAAAAATCGACTAAGTCCGAGATGGCTTTAAGTAGGGATGCTGTATTAAGATGGGAGATGTAGGAGATCAAGATTCATCTCTATGCAGCATCCCATTCATCTCCCAGCATCCTAACATATGAATTTCTTAGAATTTATGAAAAATCGACTAAGTCCGAGATGCCTTTAAGTAGGGATGCTGTATTGAAATGGGAGATGTAGGAGATCAAGATTCATCTCCATGCAGCATCTCATTCATCTCCCAGCATCCTAACATATGAATTTCTTAGAATTTATGAAAAATCGACTAAGTCCGAGATGCATTTAAGTAGGGATGCTGTATTAAGATGGGAGATGGAGTAGATCAAGATTCAACTCCATGCAGCATCCCATTCATCTCCCAGCATCCTAACATATGAATTTCTTAGAATTTATGAAAAATCGACTAAGTCCGAGATGCCTTTAAGTAGGGATGCTGTATTGAGATGGGAGATGGAGTAGATCAAGATTCATCTCCATGCAGCATCCCATTCATCTCGCAGCATCCTAACATATGAATTTCTATGAATTTATGAAAAATCGACTTAGTCCGAGATGGCTTTAAGTAGGGATGCTGTATTAAGATGGGAGATGAAGAAGATCAAGATTCATCTCCATGCAGCATCCCATTCATCTCGCAGCATCCTAACATATGTTTTTCTTAGAATTTATGAAAAATCGACTAAGTCCGAGATGGCTTTAAGTAAGGATGCTGTATTGAGATGAGAGATGTAGGAGATCAAGATTCATCTCCATGCAGCATTCCATTCATCTCCCAGCATCCTAACATATGAATTTCTATGAATTTATGAAAAATCGACTAAGTCCGAGATGCCTTTAAGTAGGGATGCTGTATTGAGACGGGAGATGTAGGAGATCAATATTCATCTGCATGCAGCATCCCATTCATCTCGCAGCATCCTAACATATGAATTTCTATGAATTTATGAAAAATCGACTAAGTCCGAGATGGCTTTAAGTAAGGATGCTGTATTGAGATGAGAGATGTAGGAGATCAAGATTCATCTCCATGCAGCATCCCATTCATCTCCCAGCATCCTAACATATGAATTTATATGAATTTATGAAAAATCGACTAAGTCCGAGATGGCTTTAAGTAGGGATGCTGTATTAAGATGGGAGACGTAGGAGATCAAGATGCATCTCCATGCAGCATCCCATTCATCTCCCAGCATCCTAACATATGAATTTCTATGAATTTATGAAAAATCGACTAAGTCCGAGATGGCTTTAAGTAAGGATGCTGTATTGAGATGAGAGATGTAGGAGATCAAGATTCATCTCCATGCAGCATCCCATTCATCTCGCAGCATCCTAACATATGTATTTCTTAGAATTTATGAAAAATCGACTAAGTCCGAGATGGCTTTAAGTAGGGATGCTGTATTAAGATGGGAGATGTAGGAGATCAAGATGCATCTCCATGCAGCATCCCATTCATCTCGCAGCATCCTAACATATGAATTTCTATGAATTTATGAAAAATCGACTAAGTCCGAGATGCCTTTAAGTAGGGATGCTGTATTAAGATGGGAGATGAAGAAGATCAAGATTCATCTCCATGCAGCATCCCATTCATCTCCCAGCATCCTAACATATGAATTTCTATGAATTTATGAAAAATCGACTAAGTCCGAGATGCCTTTAAGTAGGGATGCTGTATTGAGATGGGAGATGGAGTAGATCAAGATTCATCTCCATGCAGCATCCCATTGATCTCGCAGCATCCTTACATATGAATTTCTATGAATTTATGAAAAATCGACTTAGTCCGAGATGGCTTTAAGTAGGGATGCTGTATTAAGATGGGAGATGTAGGAGATCAAGATGCATCTCCATGCAGCATCCCATTCATCTCGCAGCATCCTAACATATGTTTTTCTTAGAATTTATGAAAAATCGACTAAGTCCGAGATGCATTTAAGTAGGGATGCTGTATTAAGATGGGAGATGGAGTAGATCAAGATTCATCTCCATGCAGCATCCCATTCATCTCGCAGCATCCTAACATATGAATTTCTATGAATTTATGAAAAATCGACTAAGTCCGAGATGGCTTTAGGTAGGAATGCTGTATTGAGATGAGAGATGTAGGAGATCAAGATTCATCTCCATGCAGCATCTCATTCATCTCCCAGCATCCTAACATATGAATTTCTTAGAATTTATGAAAAATCGACTAAGTCCGAGATGCCTTTAAGTAGGGATGCTGTATTGAGACGGGAGATGTAGGAGATCAAGATTCATCTCCATGCAGCATCCCATTCATCTCCCAGCATCCTTACATATGAATTTATATGAATTTATGAAAAATCGACTAAGTCCGAGATGGCTTTAAGTAGGGATGCTGTATTAAGATGGGAGATGTAGGAGATCAAGATTCATCTCCATGCAGCATCCCATTCATCTCCCAGCATCCTTACATATGAATTTCTATGAATTTATGAAAAATCGACTAAGTCCGAGATGGCTTTAAGTAGGGATGCTGTATTGAGATGAGAGATGAAGGAGATCAAGATTCATCTCCATGCAGCATCCCATTCATCTCGCAGCATCCTAACATATGAATTTCTATGAATTTATGAAAAATCGACTAAGTCCGAGATGCCTTTAAGTAGGGATGCTGTATTGAGACGGGAGATGTAGGAGATCAATATTCATCTGCATGCAGCATCCCATTCATCTCGCAGCATCCTAACATATGAATTTCTATGAATTTATGAAAAATCGACTAAGTCCGAGATGCCTTCAAGTAGGGATGCTGTATTAAGATGGGAGTTGAAGAAGATCAAGATTCATCTCCATGCAGCATCCCATTCATCTCCCAGCATCCTAACATATGAATTTCTATGAATTTATGAAAAATCGACTAAGTCCGAGATGCCTTTAAGTAGGGATGCTGTATTGAGATGAGAGATGTAGGAGATCAAGATTCATCTCCATGCAGCATCCCATTCATCTCGCAGCATCCTAACATATGAATTTCTATGAATTTATGAAAAATCGACTAAGTCCGAGATGCCTTTAAGTAGGGATGCTGTATTGAGATGGGAGATGGAGTAGATCAAGATTCATCTCCATGCAGCATCCCATTGATCTCGCAGCATCCTTACATATGAATTTCTATGAATTTATGAAAAATCGACTTAGTCCGAGATGGCTTTAAGTAGGGATGCTGTATTAAGATGGGAGATGTAGGAGATCAAGATGCATCTCCATGCAGCATCCCATTCATCTCGCAGCATCCTAACATATGTTTTTCTTAGAATTTATGAAAAATCGACTAAGTCCGAGATGCATTTAAGTAGGGATGCTGTATTAAGATGGGAGATGGAGTAGATCAAGATTCATCTCCATGCAGCATCCCATTCATCTCGCAGCATCCTAACATATGAATTTCTATGAATTTATGAAAAATCGACTAAGTCCGAGATGGCTTTAGGTAGTAATGCTGTATTGAGATGAGAGATGTAGGAGATCAAGATTCATCTCCATGCAGCATCTCATTCATCTCCCAGCATCCTAACATATGAATTTCTTAGAATTTATGAAAAATCGACTAAGTCCGAGATGACTTTAAGTAGGGATGCTGTATTAAGATGGGAGATGGAGAAGATCAAGATTCATCTCCATGCAGCATCCCATTCATCTCGCAGCATCCTAACATATGTTTTTCTTAGAATTTATGAAAAATCGACTAAGTCCGAGATGCCTTTAAGTAGGGATGCTGTATTAAGATGGGAGATGAAGAAGATCAAGATTCATCTAATGCAGCATCCCATTTATCTCGCAGCATCCTAACATAAGTTTTTCTTAGAATTTATGAAAAATCGACTAAGTCCGAGATGCCTTTAAGTAGGGATGCTGTATTAAGATGGGAGATGAAGAAGATCAAGATTCATCTCCATGCAGCATCCCATTCATCTCGCAGCATCTTAACATAGGTTTTTCTTAGATTTTATGAAAAATCGGCTAAGTCCGAGATGCCTTTAAGTAGGGATGCTGTATTAAGATGGGAGAAGAAGAAGATCAAGATTCATCTCCATGCAGCATCCCATTCATCTCGCAGCATCCTAACATATGGTTTTTCTTAGAATTTATGAAAAATCGACTAAGTCCGAGGTGCCCTTAAGTAGGGATGCTGTATTAAGATGGGAGATGAGGAAGATCAAGATTCATCTCCATGCAGCATCCCATTCATCTCGCAGCATCCTAACATATGTTTTTCTTAGAATTTATGAAAAATCGACTAAGTCCGAGATGCCTTTAAGTAGGGATGCTGTATTGAGATGGGAGATGTAGGAGATGAAGATTCATCTCCGTGCAGCATCCCATTCATCTCCCAGCACCCTAACATATCAATTTCTATGAATTTATGAAAAATCGACTAAGTTCGAGATGCCTTTAAGTAGGGATGCTGTTTTGAGATGGGAGATGTAGGAGGTCAAGATTCATCTCCATGCAGCATCCCATTCATCTCCCAGCATCCTAACATATGAATTTTTATGGATTTATGAAAAATCGACTAAGTCCGAGATGCCTTTAAGTAGGGATGCTGTATTGAGATGAGAGATGTAGGAGATCAAGATTCATCTCCGTGCAGCATCCCATTCATCTCGCAGCATCCTTACATATGTTTTTCTTAGAATTTATGAAAAATCGACTAAGTCCGAGATGCCTTTAAGTAGGGATGCTGTATTGAGATGGGAGATGTAGGAGATCCAGATTCATCTCGATGCAGCATCCCATTCATCTCCTAGCATCCTAACATATGAATTTCTTAGAATTTATGAAAAATCGACTAAGTCCGAGATGTCTCTAAGTAGGGATGCTGTATTAAGATGGGAGATGGAGAAGATCAAGATTCATCTCCATGCAGCATCCCATTCATCTCGCAGCACCCTAACATATGAATTTCTATGAATTTATGAAAAATCGACTAAGTCCGAGATGCCTTTAAGAAGGGATGCTGTATTAAGATGGGAGATGAGGAAGATCAAGATTCATCTCCATGCAGCATCCCATTCATCTCGCAGCATCCTAACATATGTTTTTCTCAGAATTTATGAAAAATCGACTAAGTCCGAGATGCCTTTAAGTAGGGATGCTGTATTGAGATGGGAGATGTAGGAGATCCAGATTCATCTCGATGCAGCATCCCATTCATCTCCTAGCATCCTAACATATGAATTTCTTAGAATTTATGAAAAATCGACTAAGTCCGAGATGCCTTTAAGTAGGGATGCTGTATTAAGATGGGAGATGAAGAAGATCAAGATTCATCTTCATGCAGCATCCCATTCATCTCCCAGCATCCTAACATATGAATTTCTTAGAATTTATGAAAAATCGACTAAGTCCGAGATGGCTTTAAGTAGGGATGCTGTATTAAGATGGGAGATGTAGGAGATCAAGATGCATCTCCATGCAGCATCCCATTCATCTCGCAGCATCCTAACATATGAATTTCTATGAATTTATGAAAAATCGACTAAGTCCGAGATGCCTTTAAGTAGGGATGCTGTATTGAGATGGGAGATGTAGGAGATCAAGATTCATCTCCATGCAGCATCCCATTCATCTCCCAGCATCCTAACATATGAATTTCTTAGAATTTATGAAAAATCGACTAAGTCCGAGATGCCTTTAAGTAGGGATGCTGTATTAAGATGGGAGATGAAGAAGATCAAGATTCATCTCCATGCAGCATCCCATTCATCTCGCAGCATCCTAACATATGTTTTTCTTAGAATTTATGAAAAATCGACTAAGTCCGAGATGCCTTTAAGTAGGGATGCTGTGTCGAGATGGGAGATGAAGAAGATCAAGATTCATCTCCATGCAGCATCCCAATCATATCGCAGCATCCTAACATATGTTTTTCTTAGAATTTATGAAAAATCGACTAAGTCTGAGATGCCTTTAAGTAGGGATGCTGTATTAAGATGGGAGATGAAGAAGATCAAGATTCATCTCCATGCAGCATCCCATTCATCTCCCAGCATCCTAACATATGTTTTCTTAGAATTTATGAAAAATCGACTAAGTCTGAGATGCCTTTAAGTAGGGATGCTGTATTAAGATGGGAGATGAAGAAGATCAAGATTCATCTCCATGCAGCATCCCATTCATCTCGCAGCATCCTAACATATATTTTTCTTAGAATTTATGAAAAATCGACTAAGTCCGAGATGCCTTTAAGTAGGGATGCTGTATTAAGATGGGAGATGCAGAAGATCAAGATTCATCTCCATGCAGCATCCCATTCATCTCCCAGCATCCTAACATATGAATTTCTTAGAATTTATGAAAAATCGACTAAGTCCGAGATGCCTTTAAGTAGGGATGCTGTATTAAGATGGGAGATGTAGGAGATCAAGATTCATCTCCATGCAGCATCCCATTCATCTCGCAGCATCCTAACATATGAATTTCTTAGAATTTATGAAAAATCGACTAAGTCCGAGATGCCTTTAAGTAGGGATGCTGTTTCAAGATGGGAGATGTAGGAGATCAAGATTCATCTCCATGCAGCATCCCATTCATCTCCCAGCATCCTAACATATGAATTTCTTAGAATTTATGAAAAATCGACTAAGTCCGAGATGCCTTTAAGTAGGGATGCTGTATTAAGATGGGAGATGTAGGAGATCAAGATTCATCTCCATGCAGCATCCCATTCATCTCCCAGCATCCTAACATATGAATTACTTAGAATTTATGAAAAATCGACTAAGTCCGAGATGCCTTTAAGTAGGGATGCTGTATTGAGATGGGAGATGTAGGAGAACAAGATTCATCTCGATGCAGCATCCCATTCATCTCCCAGCATCCTAACATATGCATTTCTTAGAATTTATGAAAAATCGACTAAGTCCGAGATGCCTTTAAGTAGGGATGCTGTATTGAGATGGGAGATGTAGGAGATCAATATTCATCTCCATGCAGCATCCCATTCATCTCCCAGCATCCTAACATATGAATTTCTTAGAATTTATGAAAAATCGACTAAGTCCGAGATGCCTTTAAGTAGGGATGCTGTATTGAGATGGGAGATGTAAGAGATCAAGATTCATCTCCATGCAGCATCCCATTCATCTCGCAGCATCCTAACATATGAATTTCTTAGAATTTATGAAAAATCGACTAAGTCCGAGATGCCTTTAAGTTGGGATGCTGTTTCAAGATGGGAGATGTAGGAGATCAAGATTCATCTCCATGCAGCATCCCATTCATCTCCCAGCATCCCAACATATGTTTTTCTTAGAATTTATGAAAAATCGACTAAGTCCGAGATGCCTTTAAGTAGGGATGCTGTATTAAGATGGGAGATGAAGAAGATCAAGATTCATCTCCATGCAGCATCTCATTCATCTCGCAGCATCCTAACATATGTTTCTCTTAGAATTTATGAAAAATCGACTAAGTCCGAGATGCCTTTAAGTAGGGATGCTGTATCAAGAAGGGAGATGAAGAAGATCAAGATTCATCTCCATGCAGCATCCCATTCATCTCGCAGCATCCTAACATATGTTTCTCTTAGAATTTATGAAAAATCGACTAAGTCCGAGATGCCTTTAAGTAGGGATGCTGTATCAAGATGGGA
>NW_026525122.1:5000-28087 GCF_943734705.1 Anopheles coustani | reverse complement strand
CTTGATATACACTCTTCGGATGTACTTCGGGTATCGCCTGTTGTCCGAGACCACTTGCATGGTTAGCAAGCGTTGTGGTCTAATGGCCCTACCGGGCAAACACTTTGGGTTCGCAAGGACTTAGAGTGCTGGTAGTGGTTGGCGGACCCAACACTCTGGGTACCTCCGGGTACTTGGGGTTGGTTGAGGACTTGGTGAACAAACACTTGTTGTACACTCTTCGGATGTACTTCGGGTGTCACCTGTTGTCCGAGGCCACTTGCATGGTTAGCAAGCGTTGTGGTCTAATGGCCCTACCGGGCAAACACTTTGGGTTCGCGAGGACTTAGAGTGCTGGTAGTGGTTGGCGGACCCAACACTCTGGGTACCTCCGGGTACTTGGGGTTGGTTGAGGACTTGGTGAAGATACCCCTGTCACCTTGTTCGAGGCCACTTGCATGGTCGCAAGCGTTGTGATACAATGGCCCTACCGGGCAAACACTTTGGGTTCGCAAGGACTTGGAGTGCCGGGACGGGTGGCGGATCCAACACTCTGGGTACCTCCGGGTACTTGGGGTTGGTTGAGGACTTGGTGAGCAAACACTTGATATACGTTCTTCGGATGTACTTCGGGTGTCACCTGTTGTCCGAGGCCACTTGCATGGTCAACGGTTGAGGTGGTGATGGCGGGTCGGTGCTGTAGGGTGCCGGCCTGTTGGCTGCCTTGGCCGGGTTGGTTGGTTAACACTTGATTGAGCTTGCACCCGAGGGTAATGGCACTTGAAGGTGGGTACCGGCCGGCTGACCTGGTGTGATGGTTGGTTGGTGAACACTTGGCGGTACTTGCACTTGGCTGTGCTTGGACTTGAAGGTGGGATCCGGCTGGCCTAGGCCATTGGTGGTTGGTTGGTGGGTTAGCCCTTAGTTGGGCTGGCTGGCTGGCTGGCCATCGGTGGTGTGGTGTGGTGTGGTGTGTGGAGTCGAGCATCGCGCGCCGTTGCCTTCTTCGGAGTGTTGTGGGTACGCAAGTGCTTGCAGTGCAAAGAGGTTGGTGATGGAGTGACATTGCCTTCACCATGGAGTTGCGGGTACTTAGGTACTTGCAAGGAGATGGTGGTATGGTGGTGTTGCGTGTGTGGTGTTCGATTAGAAAGATATAATTTCTAAGTCCGGATTAGTGCTGTCAGTGGGGCCGCCGCTAACAGGTCCTGCACGGCCACCGTGGGGCTTGACTTGGCGCTATTCCGGACTTGGGGCGATCACGATGTCCCCGTGCGGGACTTAGAAGATGGAAGAACACAAGTACCCTTATCCCATGACTTGTGAGCGATTGGCATACGTTACCACATGAAGAGAAAAATTGGCTAAGTCCCGGATCCATATTATATGAAGAGAAAAATCGGCTAAGTCCCGGATCCATATTATATGAAGAGAAAAATTGGCTAAGTCCCGGATCCATATTATATGAAGAGAAATATCGGCTAAGTCCAGGATCCATATATAATAACCTAATAATCGGCTAAGTCCAGGATCCATATATAATAACCTAATAACAGGCTAAGTCCAGGATCCATATAATATGAAGAGAAAAATCGGCTAAGTCCCAGATTGGGTCTGTCAGAAATACACTTCCAAGTTACCACACAAGCAAGCAAGATGGCCTAGTGATGGATCCATATGATATGAAGAGAAAAATCGGCTAAGTCCCAGATTGGGTCTGTCAGACATACACTATCAAGTTACCACACAAGCAAGCAAGATGGCCTAGTGATGGATCCATATGATATGAAGAGAAAAATCGGCTAAGTCCCAGATTGGGTCTGTCAGAAATACACTTCCAAGTTACCACATGAGCAAGCAAGATGGCCTAGTGATGGATCCATATAATATGCAGAGAAAAATCGGCTAAGTCCCAGATTGGGTCTGTCAGAAATACACTTCCAAGTTACCACATGAGCAAGCAAGTTACCACATGAAGAGAAAGCCGGCAAAGTCCGGGAATGTTACCACATGAACTGGAAAATGGGCAACAACCTACCTTCACAGGGAACGTGAATAACTAAGGCTGTAGACATCGGATCGACAAGCCAAAGACTGATATGGAAAGGAAATGAGTAGTACTAGCTTTCCTGAGAGTTGCAGAGCTTAGACTGCATATGAACGGAAGTTATTAAGCGTCAAAGTCAGAAAAGTTGCCCGAAGGAACACAAGTTCCAACTTAGAGCATGAATACCGCCTAGACGGTAAGAGGTACGGCCAGGCTGAGGAATAAGAAAATGTTGGCCAACATGTTCCCTAACTATCCCCCGAAGACCGTAAAGCAATCCAACATCAACCAAGAAAGTTATAGCCCGATCAAGGAAACACCTACTTTGCACCGATATTGCACCAAATACATGTACCAAGCACCTTCGGTTGCATACCTGCAGGGGCTTACCATAGTAGGCCATGGAAGACCGATATACCGAACATAATCACTTTCTATCTCCTCGGGTGTTGGAGGTAGCGCTTTGCGGTACAAGAACGAAAGTTAGACCATATCTTGGTGCATCTTTTTGCCAAAAAACACAAGACCCTATCTACCAAGGCAAGAAAGTTGTGTGGGGACAAAATGTCCAAAAGTGCCCAAAGTGGCACACTTGAACCATATATTCGAGAAAAACACAAGTGTGGGCCCGAGCTAGCAAGTTGAAATGTTCTGACCGTCAGTAGCCCTAGTTGAGGTGCACTTATCATTATATGAGGCCAACGTGCCAGCTAGTCTCTAAAGGGGCGATATGGGTGTTCCAAGGTTTGTACCCAATTGAGGAAAAAACAGGGTAAGGTACGGTGTACCGCGAATAACTCGGGCTATAGATGTCCGATCGATGAGTTTGGCATATGTATGGAAAGGTCTCGACGAGACCTAACTACCCTGAAAGTATGAAGGCAAAGACTTGAATGACCGGGAAGTTATTAAGTGCACAAGTGGTAAAGTTGCACCAAAGTCCATGTTACCCGAAGTGGTACATGAACACCCAATATTCGACCAAAACACAAGTTTAGAGACGAGCTAGCGAGCTACATTGTTCAGACCGTCAGTAGCCCGCATCAAGACACGCATTTCATTATATTGAGCCTAGCCGCTAGCTCGACTCGAAGTCGGTCATATGGTTGGTTGATGGTTTGGACCGACCACGTGGTGTACCAAGGTGATGTACCTTTCATGAATTAAAACTCTGGCTGTATGGCACTGAGCGACAAGCTAAGGTGTGATTTGGAATAGTCTTGAGTGGGACTATTTAGGAAAAATGCGAACAAAAAATCACAAAGTCCTTGGGCGAAGCTATTAGCGAAACATAGAGCAAATTGGTACCAAAAACTATGGAAATGGGACTTGAGTCAAAAATAACCGCAAGTTGGAGAAGAGATAGCAAGCTTGCGTAGAACAATTATATTTGTTGCATGGTATCACCAACAAAAAAGTATATGGGGCCAAGGTGCTGGCTGGCCTCCAAAGTGGAGATATGGGCGATCCAAAGTTTGTACCCAAGTACGAACAAGTATGGAAAAAACAGGGTAAGGTACCAAGTACCATTAATAACTTCGGCTGTAGATGGCCGAGCGAGGCAAACGGCTCACCGTTGGAAAGGTCTTGGGGAGACCTATCTACCCTGAAAGTTTCATGAGGCTGAGTTGAAAGACCACGGAGATATTAGGTGATGATGGTCCAATTCGGGGACCAAGTCGCAGGAAATGGCGCTTGACCAAAATCACCCTTGGAAGGTGAATACCGGCTTACCGGTAAGAGATAGCGACTTGGCGTAGAATATTCATAAGTTGGGCGTGTAGAGACGCAACTTTTATTATATGGGGCCAACCCGGTCAGGGTGCTCCAAGTCGGTCGTTTGGTTGGTTTATGGTTTGGGCCGACCACGTGGTGTGCCAAGTTGAGGTACCTTTCATGAATTATAACTTGGTCAGTTTGCCACCGAGCGACAAGCTGCGGTGTGTTTTGGAATGGTCTTGAGTGGGACTATCAAGGAAAAATACCAATCGAAAATCAGCTTGTCCATGGCCGAAGCTATTAGTGAAACATATAGCAAAATGGGTCCAAAAACGAATGAAATGGGAATTGGACCAAGAATAACGGCAAGTTGGAGAAGAGATAGCAAGTTGGCGTAGAACAATTATATTTGGTGCATGGCATGACCAACAAAAAAGTATATGGGGCCAAGGTGCTAGCTGGCCTCCAAAGTGGAGATATGGGCGATCCAAAGTTTGTACCCAAGTACGAACAAGTATGGAAAAAACAGGGTAAGGTACCAAGTACCATTAATAACTTCGGCTGTAGATGGCCGAGCGAGGCAAACGGCTCACCGTTGGAAAGGTCTTGGGGAGACCTATCTACCCTGAAAGTTTTATGAGGCTGAGTTGAAAGACCACGGAGATATTAGGTGATGATGGTCCAATTCGGGGACCAAGTCGCAGGAAATGGCACTTGACCAAAATCCCCCTTGGAAGGTGAATACCGGCTTACCGGTAAGAGATAGCGACTTGGCGTAGAATATTCATAAGTTGGGCGTGTAGAGACGCAACTTTCATTATATGGGGCCAACCCGGTCAGGGTGCTCCAAGTCGGTCGTTTGGTCGGTATATGGTTTGGGCCGACCACGTGGTGTACCAAGTTGAGGTACCTTTCATGAATTATAACTCGGTCAGTTTGCCACCGAGCGACAAGCTGCGGTGTGTTTTGGAATGGTCTTGAGTGGGACTATCAAGGAAAAATACAAATAGAAAATCAGCTTGTCCATGGCCGAAGCTATTAGTGAAACATATAGCAAAATGGGTCCAAAAACGAATGAAATGGGACTTGGACCAAGAATAACGGCAAGTTGGAGAAGAGATAGCAAGTTGGCGTAGAACAATTATATTTGGTGCATGGTATGACCAACAAAAAAGTATATGAGGCCAAGGTGCTGGCTGGCCTCCAAAGTGGAGATATGGGCGATCCAAAGTTTGTACCCAAGTATGGCAAAAACTGGTAGAGGTACCTTTCATGAATTACTGCTCAGGCTGTATGGCACTTAGCGGGACGCTTGGCTCTGGTATGGAATAGTCTTGAGTGGGACTATCAAGGAAAAATACGAACAAAAAATCACCATGTCCACGGACGAAGGTATTAGCGAAACTTAGAGCGAAATTGCGACCAAGTCGCTGGAAATGGCCCTTGGACCAAGTATACCGTCAAGGCGGTACGAGATAGCGAGTTGACGTGGAATATTTATAAGTTTGCCTCAACGAGACGAAAGTTTAATTATATGGGGCCAACCCGCTCAGGGTTGTCCAAGTCGGTCATATGGCTGATCGAAATTTTCGACCAAGTACTGAGAAAACAGGGTAAGGTAAAGTGTACCTCGAATAACTTTGGCTGTAGATGTCCGAGCGAGGCAAACGGCATAGCGTTGGAAAGGTCTTGAGGTGTTCTAGACACCCTGAAAGTTTGAAAAGGCTATCTGGAAAACTCGTGGAGATATTAGAGAAACATTGGGCCCAAAAGATACCAAGTCGCAGGAAATGGGCCCTCCAAGAACACCCTAAAATCCCAATTACGGCTAAGTTGCAGGCCAGCTAGCGAAGTGAAATGTTCTAGGCATAACTAGAACACGTTAATGCGCAACTTTTTGAATCAGAACTTTTTTCGATATCTGGCCCCCAAAGGGGGGATATGGGCGATCAAAGGATTTTTCCAAGTTTCGGTACTTTTTACGGTATCGCTCATAGCTCCGGCTGTATGCAAGCAAATGACAATCTAAGACATGATTTGGAAAGGTATTGAGCAGTACTAACTTACGTTAGAACACAGCGAAGCGCTATCGGTTCATGGCAAGGCCGATATAAGCAGTCAAAGATGAAAAATGTTGACAAAATGAACAAAAATTACCTTGGTACGCGAATAGCGGCCAGGGATGAAGAGGTACGAAGGTGGTGTAGAAGAATTATAATTAGGGCTTGGTACGCTCTAAAAGTTTGCCGAAGACCGCAAAGCGCTCAGACCCATAGAAAGTGGCCATTTGGGCCGAACAGTGCGTGCAAAGAGGTGAAAATGCAAAAATTGCACTTTGGGGGGCGATTTGCGGGGGGAAGGAGGGGTCGGAGGGCAAAATGTCCCTTGACCAAAAAGTCTTATCTCGTCGAGATCTACAACATTGCCGAAGACCGCAAAGCGCTAGCTCGCAATCGAAAAATCGAGAATTTGAAAATTTTCTAAGTCTTGGGCTCCCTAAGGAAAAGTTTCAAAAATCACGTTTGTCCCCAATTTTGAAGGGGAAGGAGTCGGTTCCGGGGCATGGTGTCTTCGGCAAAAAGTCTTATCTTTTTGCGTACTTTCGACTAGTTCAATAAAAATTTTTGACCCAAAATTTGTTCGGCGGACCCCTAGGTCGAAAAACCCGAAAAAAGTCGAAAAAAGTCGAAAATGTCGAAAAATGAGAAAACCTCATATTCGGACTCTACACGAGCCCCAGATATTGAAAAGTGAAATCCGCGGTCGATTTGGAACAAAAAATTGACCTAGGCAAAGTTGTATGGAGGTAGGGACCCCTGAGAAAAAAGTTTGGTCCCGAGGCTCCTTGGACCACCAAGTCCCTAGGTCGGACCAAAATCGGAAAAAATCCGACCAAAGTCGAAAGTGTCGAAAATTTTAAAAAACCCCTTTTGGGGCCCTATGGCCTCCCTAGATAATGAAAAGTGAGGTCCGCGGCCGATCCGGAAGAAAAACTTGACCTAGGCAAACTTGTATGACGGTGGGGACCCAAAAAAATTTCGATGAGTGTAGTTTAGACAGGCCGGAAAATGTATCGGTGGTCCGTATCAAGGGACGTCTTTTAGTTCCATGGGGTGGTGGTCGTCGAACAAAGTCGCCTAGGTCGACCACCAGAAAGACCAGTCGTGTTGTAATGGATGTTTTGGCCACTTTGCTAGGGAAACCTAGTAGGTCGAAGCAAATTTGGGGTTCGAGATGAGTTGGTGAAAGTTGGTCCAACCTAGGTGTGCTTGGTGGAGGTTGACCATGAAAGTAGAGCATGATGGGAATGACCATAACTTTGGTTCTAGATGTCGGATCGGAACACTTGAGGCAGTTTTGGAAAGGTGAAGGCCTGCTCTAGCTATGTTTCCTACCAAGCTAAGCGCCTACTAGTGACCCGGAGGAGGTATTAAGGGTCAAAGGCAAAAAGGGGTACCCTAAAGTGCATGTGACCAAGAAAATGGGAAAAACGGTATCGCGTATAGCTCAGGCTGTATGGCTCGGATCGGAAAGCTTGGATATGCGTTGGAAAGGTCTCAACGAGCGCTAGCTATGTGTCCTACCAAGCGAAGCGCTAGGTGTTGAGCAAGTCGGTCATATTAGAGGGCAAAGGTGAAAAATGGTGGTTTAGAGGCGAAAATTCACCTTATGATCGAAAATAGCGGGCGAACGATAAGAGCTACGAACACGGCGTAGAACAATCATAAGTACGTTACCACAAGACCTAACTTTGGCCAATATAGAGCGAGAAGATCGGAGGTACCCATCAGGGTGATATGGCTGGTTCAAAGTTGGACCAAAACGAGACTTGAGAAATGGGTTGAAACACGGTATCGCGAATAACTCAGGCTGTATGGAACGAATTGACAAGCTTAGATCAGTGTTGGAAAGGTCGAACCGAGCGCTAACTATAATCCCAAACAACCGAAGCGCTAAGTGTTGAGCAAAACTGAGTTATTAAGCGACAAAGTGGAAAAATAATACCAAAATGGCCAAAAATCACACAAGACCAAGAATACCGAGCAAGCGGTAAGAGATAGCGGGTTGACGTAGAATACTTATAAGCTTGCCTCTACGAGACCTAAAAGTCGTCCATAGAAAGCGAGAAGATCGGACCACTCTGGAAGGGTGATACGAGTGGTCAAAAATTAGCAAAAATGAAACATGGCTAAAATGGATTTGACTTGTGCACCATGTAGCTCCGGCTGTATGGCATGGATTGTAGAGCTAGGATATGTTTTGGAAAGGTAACACCCAGCGCTAGATACGACTAGAAGAAAGCAAAGCGCTAACTAGCATGATTTGGAAGTTATTAAGCGTCAAAGTCGAAAAATGTTACCAAAATTGAAACTCGAGTACATTGGGCCAAAAAGTACAAGTTGTGAAATTTGGACTTACGAGTAAAATACCGAGCAGGCGGTAAGAGATAGAGACTTGGTGTAGAACAATTATAAGTTGGGCATGTTATAACCTATATTTGGCCCGAACATAGTCTCGAGATCGGTGGTACCTAAAAGGGTGGTACAGGTGTTAGATGGTTTTCCCAGAGCATAAGCTCCACATGATATGGAAAACGGGAAACATCATAACTTCGGCTGTATGGCATGGAATGGAACGAACAAGGTATCGATGGAAAGAGAAAAGGTAGCGCTAACTATAATTCCTTCCAAGCAAAGCGCTAGCATGTGACCGTTTGGGTGTTATTGTGAGTCAAAGTCTGAAATTGTTACCACGAGAGGCGAAAATCCAACTAAGTCCATGAATACCGGGCTGGCGGTAAGAGATACGGCTTGGCCGTAGAACATTTATAAGTTGGCCAAGACAAGGCCTAAGTTTCGTCCATAGACGACAAGAAGATCGAAGATACCTGAAGGTGAGATATGGGCGTCCCAAAGTGGGCCTTTGAAAAAGTGACAAACTTCCCTTATAACAGCATACACCAAATATCTCTGGCTCTATGGCACCGAATAAGAAGTTGAGCTCAGCGACAGAAAGGTGATAGTCAGCGCTAAATATCATACGAACAGAGTGAAGCGCTAAAGGGAAAGGATCTTGGTGATATAAGGTGACAAAGTCGAGAAAAGTTGCCTCAAAATCATGAAAAATGTGAAAAAATGGCTAAGTCCCGGGTGCCTTAAGGGCAGGTTAATCGAATGTACCGAGCTGGCGGTACGAGATAGAGACTTGGTGTAGAACAATTATATGTTTGGCATGGCAAGACCTACATTCGGCCAATACAAAGTGAGAAGATCAAAGATACCCGCAAGGGTGATATTGGTGTCCAAAGGAAAAAAGCACTAAGTCTTGGGAAACTTATATGAAGAAAAAGGACCCTGATGGGTCATATGGGATGGATCGAAAAATCGGCTAAGTCCCAAAATGGGGATGTCAGAACTACACTCATGTGTTACCACATCAAGCAAGGCAAACTTATATGAAGCAAAGGACCCTGATGGGTCATATGGTATTGATCGAAAAATCGGCTAAGTTCCAAAATGGGGATGTCAGAACTACACTCATGTGTTACCACATCAAGCAAGGCAAACTTATATGAAGCAAAGGACCCTGATGGGTCATATGGGATGGATCGAAAAATCGGCTAAGTCCCAAAATGGGGATGTCAGAACTACACTCAAATGTTACCACACCAAGCAAGGCAAACTTATATGAAGCAAAGGACCCTGATGGGTCATATGGTATTTTACGAAAAATCGGCTAAGTCCCAAAATGGGGATGTCAGAACTACACTCAAATGTTACCACACCAAGCAAGGCAAACTTATATGAAGCAAAGGACCCTGATGGGTCATATGGTATTTTACGAAAAATCGGCTAAGTCCCAAAATGGGGATGTCAGAACTACACTCAAATGTTACCACACCAAGCAAGGCAAACTTATATGAAGCAAAGGACCCTGATGGGTCATATGGTATTTTACGAAAAATCGGCTAAGTCCCAAAATGGGGATGTCAGAACTACACTCATATGTTACCACACCAAGCAAGGCAAACTTATATGAAGCAAAGGACCCTGATGGGTCAAATGGTATTTTACGAAAAATCGGCTAAGTCCCAAAATGGGGATGTCAGAACTACACTCAAATGTTACCACACCAAGCAAGGCAAACTTATATGAAGCAAAGGACCCTGATGGGTCATATGGTATTTTACGAAAAATCGGCTAAGTCCCAAAATGGGGATGTCAGAACTACACTCATATGTTACCACACCAAGCAAGGCAAACTTATATGAAGCAAAGGACCCTGATGGGTCATATGGTATTTTACGAAAAATCGGCTAAGTCCCAAAATGGGGATGTCAGAACTACACTCAAATGTTACCACACCAAGCAAGGCAAACTTATATGAAGCAAAGGACCCTGATGGGTCATATGGTATTTTACGAAAAATCGGCTAAGTCCCAAAATGGGGATGTCAGAACTACACTCAAATGTTACCACACCAAGCAAGGCAAACTTATATGAAGCAAAGGACCCTGATGGGTCATATGGTATTTTACGAAAAATCGGCTAAGTCCCAAAATGGGGATGTCAGAACTACACTCATATGTTACCACACCAAGCAAGGCAAACTTATATGAAGCAAAGGACCCTGATGGGTCAAATGGTATTTTACGAAAAATCGGCTAAGTCCCAAAATGGGGATGTCAGAACTACACTCAAATGTTACCACACCAAGCAAGGCAAACTTATATGAAGCAAAGGACCCTGATGGGTCATATGGTATTTTACGAAAAATCGGCTAAGTCCCAAAATGGGGATGTCAGAACTACACTCATATGTTACCACACCAAGCAAGGCAAACTTATATGAAGCAAAGGACCCTGATGGGTCATATGGTATTTTACGAAAAATCGGCTAAGTCCCAAAATGGGGATGTCAGAACTACACTCAAATGTTACCACACCAAGCAAGGCAAACTTATATGAAGGAAAGGACCCTGATGGGTCATATGGTATTTTACGAAAAATCGGCTAAGTCCCAAAATGGGGATGTCAGAACTACACTCAAATGTTACCACACCAAGCAAGGCAAACTTATATGAAGGAAAGGACCCTGATGGGTCATATGGTATGGATCGAAAAATCGGCTAAGTCCCAAAATGGGGATGTCAGAACTACACTCAAATGTTACCACACCAAGCAAGGCAAACTTATATGAAGCAAAGGACCCATATGGGTCATATGGTATTTTACGAAAAATCGGCTAAGTCCCAAAATGATGATGTCAGAACTACACTCAAATGTTACCATACCAAGCAAGGCAAACTTATATGAAGGAAAGGACCCATATGGGTCATATGGTATTTTACGAAAAATCGGCTAAGTCCCAAAATGAGGATGTCAGAACTACACTAAAAAGTTACCACACCAAGCAAGGCAAAGTACCTAGGTGAACCCTAGGAAGAAACACGGACCAAGTCAGATGGCCTAAGTCAATAGAACAAGTGACCTAGGCAAAGTTGTATGGCGCTGAGGACCCTGAAAAATCTGGTTAGTGTAGTTTAGACAGGGTAGGTTTTTGGGTCGGCCGAACCCCCTTATTTTGGGTTTTGGCCTCATCAAGAAGCTACACCTAGGCAAACTGCCTAGGGTGAAAGTGCGAAGACCAATCGAATAGTAAGACAAGTTTTGACCGATCGCCCTAGGCAAGCTTGTATGAAGAAAGGGACCCTATGGGTCATATGGAAATACATGAAAAATCGGCTAAGTCCCAAAATTGGGATGTCTGAACTACACTAAAAAGTTACCACATCAAGCAAGGCAAAGTACCTAGGTGAACCCTAGCAAGAAACACGGACCAAGTCAGATGGCCTAAGTCAAGAGAACAAGTGACCTAGGCAAAGTTGTATGACGGTGAGGACCCTGAAAAATCTGGTTAGTGTAGTTTAGACAGGGGAGGTTTTTGGGTCGGCTGAACCTCCTTATTTTGGGTTTTGACCTCCTCAAGAAGCTACACCTAGGCAAACTGCCTAGGGTGAAAGTGCGAAGACCAATCGAATAGTAAGACAAGTTTTGACCGATCGCCCTAGGCAAGCTTGTATGAAGAAAGGGACCCTATGGGTCATATGGAAATACATGAAAAATCGGCTAAGTCCCAAAATTGGGATGTCTGAACTACACTAAAAAGTTACCACATCAAGCAAGGCAAAGTACCTAGGTGAACCCTAGCAAGAAACACGGACCAAGTCAGATGGCCTAAGTCAAGAGAACAAGTGACCTAGGCAAAGTTGTATGACGGTGAGGACCCTGAAAAATCTGGTTAGTGTAGTTTAGACAGGGGAGGTTTTTGGGTCGGCTGAACCTCCTTATTTTGGGTTTTGACCTCCTCAAGAAGCTACACCTAGGCAAACTGCCTAGGGTGAAAGTGCGAAGACCAATCGAATAGTAAGACAAGTTTTGACCGATCGCCCTAGGCAAGCTTGTATGAAGAAAGGGACCCTATGGGTCATATGGAAATACATGAAAAATCGGCTAAGTCCCAAAATTGGGATGTCTGAACTACACTAAAAAGTTACCACAGCAAGCAAGGCAAAGTACCTAGGTGAACCCTAGGAAGAAACACGGACCAAGTCAGATGGCCTAAGTCAAGAGTACAAGTGACCTAGGCAAAGTTGTATGGCGCTGAGGACCCTGAAAAATCGGGTTAGTGTAGTTCAGACAGGGGAGGTTTCTGGGTCGGCTGAACCTCCTTATTTCGGGTTTTGGCCTCCTCAAGAAGACAGACCTAGGCAAACTGCCTAGGGTGAAAGTGCGAAGACCAATCGAATAGTAAGACAAGTTTTGACCGATCGCCCTAGGCAAGCTTGTATGAAGAAAGGGACCCTATGGGTCATATGGAAATACATGAAAAATCGGCTAAGTCCCAAAATTGGGATGTCTGAACTACACTAAAAAGTTACCACATCAAGCAAGGCAAAGTACCTAGGTGAACCCTAGGAAGAAACACGGACCAAGTCAGATGGCCTAAGTCAAGAGTACAAGTGACCTAGGCAAAGTTGTATGGCGCTGAGGACCCTGAAAAATCGGGTTAGTGTAGTTCAGACAGGGGAGGTTTCTGGGTCGGCTGAACCTCCTTATTTCGGGTTTTGGCCTCCTCAAGAAGACAGACCTAGGCAAAGTGCCTAGGGTGAAAGTGCGAAGACCAATCGAATAGTAAGACAAGTTTTGACCGATCGCCCTAGGCAAGCTTGTATGAAGAAAGGGACCCTATGGGTCATATGGAAATATACGAAAAATCGGCTAAGTCCCGAAATTGGGATGTCTGAACTACACTAAAAAGTTACCACATCAAGCAAGGCAAAGTACCTAGGTGAACCCTAGGAAGAAACACGGACCAAGTCAGATGGCCTAAGTCAAGAGTACAAGTGACCTAGGCAAAGTTGTATGGCGCTAAGGACCATGAAAAATCGGGTTAGTGTAGTTAAGACAGGGGAGGTTTCAGGGTCGGCTGGACCTCCTTATTTTGGGTTTTGACCTCCTCAAGAAGCTACACCTAGGCAAACTGCCTAGGGTGAAAGTGCGAAGACCAATCGAATAGTAAGACAAGTTTTGACCGATCGCCCTAGGCAAGCTTGTATGAAGAAAGGGACCCTATGGGTCATATGGAAATACATGAAAAATCGGCTAAGTCCCAAAATTGGGATGTCTGAACTACACTAAAAAGTTACCACATCAAGCAAGGCAAAGTACCTAGGTGAACCCTAGGAAGAAACACGGACCAAGTCAGATGGCCTAAGTCAAGAGTGCAAGTGACCTAGGCAAAGTTGTATGACGGTGAGGACCCTGAAAAATCTGGTTAGTGTAGTTTAGACAGGGGAGGTTTTTGGGTCGGCTGAACCTCCTTATTTTGGGTTTTGACCTCCTCAAGAAGCTACACCTAGGCAAACTGCCTAGGGTGAAAGTGCGAAGACCAATCGAATAGTAAGACAAGTTTTGACCGATCGCCCTAGGCAAGCTTGTATGAAGAAAGGGACCCTATGGGTCATATGGAAAAACATGAAAAATCGGCTAAGTCCCAAAATTGGGATGTCTGAACTACACTAAAAAGTTACCACATCAAGCAAGGCAAAGTACCTAGGTGAACCCTAGGAAGAAACACGGACCAAGTCAGATGGCCTAAGTCAAGAGTACAAGTGACCTAGGCAAAGTTGTATGGCGCTGAGGACCCTGAAAAATCGGGTTAGTGTAGTTCAGACAGGGGAGGTTTCTGGGTCGGCTGAACCTCCTTATTTCGGGTTTTGGCCTCCTCAAGAAGACAGACCTAGGCAAAGTGCCTAGGGTGAAAGTGCGAAGACCAATCGAATAGTAAGACAAGTTTTGACCGATCGCCCTAGGCAAGCTTGTATGAAGAAAGGGACCCTATGGGTCATATGGAAATACATGAAAAATCGGCTAAGTCCCAAAATTGGGATGTCTGAACTACACTAAAAAGTTACCACATCAAGCAAGGCAAAGTACCTAGGTGAACCCTAGGAAGAAACACGGACCAAGTCAGATGGCCTAAGTCAAGAGTACAAGTGACCTAGGCAAAGTTGTATGGCGCTGAGGACCCTGAAAAATCGGGTTAGTGTAGTTCAGACAGGGGAGGTTTCAGGGTCGGCTGGACCTCCTTATTTCGGGTTTTGGCCTCCTCAAGAAGACAGACCTAGGCGAATTGCCTAGGGTGAAACTGCGAAGACCAATCGAATAGTAAGACAAGTTTTGACCGATCGCCCTAGGCAAGCTTGTATGAAGAAAGGGACCCTTAGGGTCATATGGAAATTCATGAAAAATCGGCTAAGTCCCAAAATTGGGATGTCAGAACTACACTAAAAAGTTACCACATCAAGCAAGGCAAAGTACCTAGGTGAACCCTAGGAAGAAACACGGACCAAGTCAGATGGCCTAAGTCAAGAGTATAAGTGACCTAGGCAAAGTTGTATGGCGCTGAGGACCCTGAAAAATCGGGTTAGTGTAGTTAAGACAGGGGAGGTTTCAGGGTCGGCCAGACCTCCTTATTTCGGGTTTTGGCCTCCTCAAGAAGACAGACCTAGGCGAACTGCCTAGGGTGAAAGTGCGAAGACCAATCGAATAGTAAGACAAGTTTTGACCGATCGCCCTAGGCAAGCTTGTATGAAGAAAGGGACCCTACGGGTCATATGGAAATACATGAAAAATCGGCTAAGTCCCAAAATTGGGATGTCAGAACTACACTATAAAGTTACCACATCAAGCAAGGCAGACTTGTATGAAGAACGGGACCCTGGTGAAAGTAGCAAATATCCCAAACCGAACATGAATATTATACACACAAGAGTACGAACATAAAGGAACACGGACCAAGGGTACCGAGAGAATCGGTACTATAGAACCCTCGTGGTTCTACACAAAGACTTTATGTTAGGGGTTCAAGCCCCATAGTACTCAAACGGTGACAGTAGCAAATATCCCAAAACGAACGTGAATCTTATTCACAAGAGTACGAACATAAAGGAACACGGACCAAGCGTACCGAGAGAATCGGTACTATAGAGCCCTCGTGGTTCTACACAAAGACTTTATGTTCGGGGTTCACACCCCAAATCGAACGTGGAATTTACTTTCTGATGGTCATGCGGTCGTCCAAAGGGGTCTAGTATCCTGGGATGACAAGCATCACGGGCACAGCTCGTATCAAAACAGTCGAAGAGGCCCGCGAAAGCTTGCTTTCCATGGCTATGCGATGCACAAATTGAGTTTACTCACCGTAGTATAAAACGAACGAACCGAACCTATCCGAGTAGGGATAATGGGCGCAGTAACATACTTCTGTGACCCAGCGAGAGTTGAACGAGGTGACATGAACTGTCAGTGGCTTATATCAGATGGGATACATACATGAGATTGCTTTCAAATCTACACTCGAAAACCTAACCAAGTAAAAGCGAACGTGGGGAGGATTCGAAACTGGTAACGAAATCTTAAGCTGGAAAGAGTCATCACTATGGATACATATTATGCGAAACCAATCAAGTGCTCATTACTGATCCAAAACCGAAGAGCACTAGTGAACACCTTAATCTCACCCTAGTTCACATCCAAGTGATCGACCACGTGTGTGAAGCAAAGACCAATCGAATTCCTCAATGGACCGAACACTATGAACAAATGGCCAAAAACGTTATAACTATCCAAACATACTACTATCTAGCGAAAGTCATCACGATGGAACCATACCATGATCTTTAACCTATAGCGCTCACCATATTCCTACCCAGAGTGCAAGTGAACAGATTGCCCACCCTTACCCAGTTCACAACCACGTGATCGACTAACATACCGAGGTTACCACAAGTCAAAGTTATACGTTTACAAGCGCAAGACCAATCGAAAACCCCGAAAGCAATCTCGACCCAAAATGTATTATCCGTGAGTGTAGTCGAGTCTCGTACTCGTCATCTGTAATCGTCGGATAGAATATCCAGTACACGGTTGTCTTTCCAAATGAAATCTACATACAGAACTCGCTCTTGGCAAATGGGTGGCAATGGCGCAATCAGGAGCGAGTTCCCGTCCGGGTGCCAAGTGATTGGCAAATGTCTGGGGGAAAGCAACCATATATTGATTTGTCTGTTAGTGTACTGGGTGTTTGAGGTATGTAGTATCCACGCTTGGTTGGGTGTGTCAGAGGACCATGGATGCGTTCACAACCCCAATTGGGGTACATCGGGAATGATTTTGTGGAACCGATGTGCCCGGCACACACCAAGTTTTGTTGCAAGTTAATAGTGTGCCATGTCCGGGGGGGTTGTGATTAAACTCTGGTGAATTGCGTACTGTGGTGATTGGGGTATGAAAGCCCCGCAGTTGCAATGATCGGACGCGCCTAGCGTGTCCTTTAGTTGATGGTAGGGAAATGAAGGCCCTTGTCAGCTCACCTAAGTATTCATGGAAGTTTGGCATAAGGTCGCTGTGGTAGGGGTATGAAGGCCCCGTCAGCGCATGCACAATCGGGCGCACGTGCGCTTAGCGGAGTCGAATGCCGCTCAAGTGCCTGTCCGGTGCATCGGGTGTGTGTGATACGAGGGCAATGAGGTTCGCACGGGGGCTCGCCTCCCGTGTGCTACCGGACTTGACAACATATAGAACGTGGTGTTTGCTCCTCCGGGTGCAATGGGACAATGAACATTCGAACGCAAAGTCGGAATTCTGGTTGATCCTACCAGTAATATACGCTCGTCTCAAAGGTTAAGCCATGCATGTCTAAGTACAAACAGATTTAATGTGAAACCGCATAAGGCTCAGTATAACAGCTATAATTTACGAGATCATCAACCTAGTTACTTGGATAACTGTGGAAAATCTAGAGCTAATACATGCAACATGCCAGGACCCTCGCGGGAACTGGTGCACTTATTAGTCAAACCAATCGCGGGTTCTCCGTGTCATTGAGTTGAAGTCTGGATAATGATGCTGATCGTATGGTCTCGCACCGACGACAGATCTCGCAAATATCTGCCCTATCAACTATGGATGGTAGTATAGAGGACTACCATGGTTGCAACGGGTAACGGGGAATCAGGGTTCGATTCCGGAGAGGGAGCCTGAGAAATGGCTACCACATCCAAGGAAGGCAGCAGGCGCGTAAATTACCCAATCCCGGGACGGGGAGGTAGTGACGAGAAATAACAATATGAAACTCTTTAATGATGTTTCATAATTGGAATGAGTAGAGCATAAATCCTTCTACGAGGATCAAGTGGAGGGCAAGTCTGGTGCCAGCAGCCGCGGTAATTCCAGCTCCACTAGCGTATATTAAAATTGTTGCGGTTAAAACGTTCGAAGTTGATACTTGTCCAACACAGTCCGGCTCCGCCGACCCGGTCAACCCGTGGTCGGTGGGCCAAGTCGGAATCTGGTTGCGACTCAATGGTGTGGTAGGGCACCAAGTCTGTGTCATGGTGTGCCCTTCAACGGGTGCAAGTGTAACATAGAGCTCGACCGCTCACGTTTACCTTGAACAAATTAGAGTGCTTAAAGCAGGGTGCCCAAACGCCCTAGAATAATCTTGCATGGAATAATGGAATACGACCTTGGTCTAATCTTTCATTGGTTTGTACTCAGACCGGAGGTAATGATTAACAGAAGTAGTTGGGGACACTAGTATTACGGCGCGAGAGGTGAAATTCGTAGACCGTCGTAAGACTAACTAAAGCGAAGGCATTTGTCAAGGATGCTTTCTTTAATCAAGAACGAAAGTTAGAGGATCGAAGGCGATTAGATACCGCCCTAGTTCTAACCGTAAACGATGCCAACTAGCAATTGGGAGACGCTACAACCAGGTGCTCTCAGTAGCTTCCGGGAAACCAAAGTCAGGTTCCGGGGGAAGTATGGTTGCAAAGTTGAAACTTAAAGGAATTGACGGAAGGGCACCACAATGAAATGGAGCTTGCGGTTCAATTTGACTCAACACGGGAAAACTTACCAGGTCCGAACTTATGGAGGTGAGACAGATTAATAGCTCTTTCTCAAATTTAAGGGTAGTGGTGCATGGCCGTTCTTAGTTCGTGGATTGATTTGTCTGGTTAATTCCGATAACGAACGTGACTCACATATGCTAACTAGAACGCAGTCAGCGTTAATGCGTCGATGCCGATTGGAACGGGTTAGGACCTTTCGGTGGAGTATGACCTGACACCTTCGCTGTTCGTGTGCGCAAGTGCACTTACGGTACGCTGCTTAGCAGGACAATTTGTGTTTAGCAAAATGAGATCGAGCGATAACAGGTCCGTGATGCCCTTAGATGTTCTGGGCTACACGCGTGCTACAATGTGGGTAGCAGCGTGTCTCCTATTCCGAGAGGAACGGGAAATCACTCAAATACTCACTTAGTAGGGATTATGGATTGCAATGGTCCATATGAACTCGGAACTTCTAGTAAGTGCTGGTCATCAGCCAGCGTTGAATACGTCCCTGCCCTTTGTACACACCGCCCGTCGCTACTACCGATGGATTATTTAGTGAGGTCTTTGGAGATGATCGTTCGCTGGATCCTCGTGAACCGCGTCTGCTTTATCGAAGTTGACCGAACTTGATGATTTAGAGGAAGTAAAAGTCGTAACAAGGTTTCCGTAGGTGAACCTGCGGAAGGATCATTAGTGGCCAAGTGATCCTTCCAGAAGTCCGAACCTGCGGGTTGAGACTTCGGCACAAGTTGCCATATGATAATTGACGAAACACTATAGAAGTCCGAACCTGCGGGTTGAGACTTCGGCACAAGTTGCCATATGAAAGATGACGAAACACTAACAAGTCCGAACCTGCGGGTTGAGACTTCGGCACAAGTTGCCATATGATAATTGACGAAACACTATAGAAGTCCGAACCTGCGGGTTGAGACTTCGGCACAAGTTGCCATATGATAATTGACGAAACACTATAGAAGTCCGAACCTGCGGGTTGAGACTTAGGCACAAGTTGCCTTATATATAACTTCGAACAAATACACAAGTCCGAACCTGCGGGTTGAGACTTAGGCACAAGTTGCCATATGATAGTTGACGAAACACGTTAGAAGTCCGAACCTGCGGGTTGAGACTTCGGCACAAGTTGCCTTATACATACAATGGCCAAATAAACAGAAGTCCGAACCTGCGGGTTGAGACTTAGGCACAAGTTGCCATATTATATTCGATCAAACACTAAGTAGTCCGAACCTGCGGGTTGAGACTCAAGACCGTAACAAGATGTCACTATACAAGTCCGAACCTAAGGGTTGAGACTTAATGCGATCTAGATACCAAGTTGACATCCAATACCTGTTGAGCAAAACCAAAGATTCCCTGTTCTCGAATGATTACACTATATAACAGGGAATCATGAAGAAATCAAGCAAGCGTGAAACAAAGGCATCACTTGGGCATGCTCGATAGCCAACCACATGACCTTAACCTAAGAGAGCATGCAAACCACATGATACCTATAAACGATTAACCCGCCCTAGTTCAATCGTTCACCAAGTGATGACTTCAGTATGGCTAAGAGAAAAACTTTTAAATGGGAAAAACTCTAAGTCCGAACCTCCGGGTTGAGACTTCCGCGTCGGAGGTGGGCGCACCTCCTATCCGAAAGATGGTGAATCAGGGGTGTTCGATCAGCAATGGTCGGATGCCCCGTCGTAGTCCAACTATGACAATCAAAGTCAAGACCTCCGGGTTGAGACTTTCCGCGAGTACAAGCATAAAGGAACACGGACCAAGCCGTACCGAGAGAATCGGTACTAGAGCCCTCGTGGTTCTACATTGAGAGAGCCCTCGTGGTTCTCATTAGGGGCTTTATGCAAGTCGTACTCAATACTGTGGTGTGAAGTATAAAGTATAGTCTTCGCCTGGTCCACGCTGCTTCGGCGGTCCTGGGTAAGATAGTTCATTCTAGCTTGCCCTATAGTGGAATGAGGACACTTAATGCTTCGTCTTTTAGCGGCGGCTAGACTCCTCCTCACGGGGAACGAGTTGACGCACACAGCGGCGGCTTACGCACTATGGCAATCATGGATGCCTGAAGATTCCGTGAAGTTCTCCCCTGGTCCACGCTGCCTCGGCAGTCCTGGGTAAAATGGAATATTTCCAGCTTGCCCTATAGTGGAAGAGGACTATCCAACAATACAAAGTCAAGACCTCCGGGTTGAGACTTTCCGCGTCGGTGGTGTCGCGCACCGCCTATCCGAAAGATGGTGTAACAGGGGTGTTCGATCAGCAATGGTCGGATGCCCCGTCATAGTCCAACTATGACAACCAAAGTCAAGACCTCCGGGTTGAGACTTTCCGCGTCCGGAGGTACGCGTACCGCCTACCCGAAAGATGGTGTGCTTCTGGGGTATTCGATGAGTCGGATACCCCGTCGTAGTCCAACTATGACAATACAAAGTCAAGACCTCCGGGTTGAGACTTCCGCGTCGGAGGTGCGCGCACCGCCTACCCGAAAGATGATGAATCAGGGGTGTTCGATCAGCAATGGTCGGATGCCCCGTCGTAGTCCAACTATGACAATCAAAGTCAAGACCTCCGGGTTGAGACTTCCGCGTCCGGAGGTACGCGTACCGCCTACCCGAAAGATGGTGAATCAGGGGTGTTCGATCAGCAATGGTCGGATGCCCCGTCGTAGTCCAACTATGACAATCAAAGTCAAGACCTCCGGGTTGAGACTTTCTGCGAGTACATGCATAAAGGAACACGGACCAAGCCGTACCGAGAGAATCGGTACTAGAGCCCTCGTGGTTCTACATTGAGAGAGCCCTCGTGGTTCTCATTAGGGGCTTTATGCAAGTCGTACTCAATACTGTGGTGTGAAGTATAAAGTATAGAGTCCTCCACTGGTCCACGCTGCTCCGGCGGTCCTGGGTAAGATAGTTCATTCTAGCTTGCCCTATGTGGAAGAGGACTCAATACCCTACCTGTTGAGCTTGAAACAAAGTCATCACTTGGGCATGCTCATATTGCCATACAATATTCCATTATCTACTAATGAGCATGCAGCTATATGATTATAACCTGTAAACGATTACCCCGCCGTAGTTCAGCGCTTCAACCAAGTGATGACTTCAGTATGGCTAGTGTGTGAAGTATAAAGTATAGTCCTCCCCTGGTCCACACTGCTTCGGCGGTCCTGGGTAAGATAGTTAGTTCTAGCTTGCCCTATGTGGAAGAGGACACCATACTTAATACTGTAGTGTAATGAACAAAGTATAGTCCTCCACTGGTCCACGCTGCTCCGGCGGTCCTGGGTAAGATAGTTAATTCTAGCTTGCCCTATGTGGAAGAGGACTCAATACCCTACCTGTTGAGCTTGAAACAAAGTCATCACTTGGGCATGCTCTATAGCCAATCACATGACATTAACCTAAGAGAGCATGCAGCGTATTATCCCAATGCAAAGTAAACGATAGACTCGCCCTAGTTCAGTGCTTCAACCAAGTGATGACTTCAATTTGGCTAGTGTGTGAAGTATAAAGTATAGTCCTCCCCTGGTCCACACTGCTTCGGCGGTCCTGGGTAAGATAGTTAATTCTAGCTTGCCCTATGTGGAAGAGGACACCATACTTAATACTGTGGTGTAATGAACAAAGTATAGTCCTCCACTGGTCCACGCTGCTTCGGCGGTCCTGGGTAAGATAGTTAGTTCTAGCTTGCCCTATGTGGAAGAGGGCATACAAGACAAAGTATAGTTCTCCCCTGGTCCACGCTGCTTCGGCGGTCCTGGGTAAGATAGTTAATTCTAGCTTGCCCTATGTGGAAGAGAGCATACATGAACCAAGAACGAAGGTTATGATCGAGGAATGATTCGACAACTAACCGATGGTATGAAATGTGAAGAATTCAAGCAAGCACACAATCAAGTCATCACTTGGGCATGCTCGATAGCCAACCCTATGACATTAACCTAGTAGAGCATGCGAAAACCAATATATATGTAAACGATGCCCCTCCCTAGTTCAGCGCTTCAACCAAGTGATGACTTCAGAATGGCTAAATCAAATCGGTTCAAAACATACCATCGGTACCCTATTGAAACACACAAGTCGATATCAAACCTCTTAATTGTGTAGTCCTCCACTGGTCCACACTGCTCCGGCGGTCCTGGGTAAGATAGTTCATTCTAGCTTGCCCTATGTGGAAGAGGGCACATTACTCAATACTGTGGTGTTATGAACAAAGTATAGTCCTCCACTGGTCCACGCTGCTTCGGCGGTCCTGGGTAAGATAGTTAGTTCTAGCTTGCCCTATGTGGAAGAGGGCATACAAGACAAAGTATAGTTCTCCCCTGGTCCACGCTGCTTCGGCGGTCCTGGGTAAGATAGTTAATTCTAGCTTGCCCTATGTGGAAGAGAGCATACATGAACCAAGAACGAAGGTTATGATCGAGGAATGATTCGACAACTAACCGATGGTATGAAATGTGAAGAATTCAAGCAAGCACACAATCAAGTCATCACTTGGGCATGCTCGATAGCCAACCTCATGACATTAACCTAGTAGAGCATGCGAAAACCAATATATATGTAAACGATGCCTCCCTAGTTCAGCGCTTCAACCAAGTGATGACTTCAGAATGGCTAAATCAAATCGGTTCAAACCATACCATCGGTATCCTATTGAAACACACAAGTCGATATCAAACCTCATGATTGTGTAGTCCTCCACTGGTCCACGCCGCTTCGGCCGTCCTGGGTAAAATGGAACATTCCAGCTTGCCCTATGTGGAAGAGGGCACATTACTCAATACTGTGGTGTGAAGTATAAAGTTCAGTTCTCCCCTGGTCCACGCTGCTTCGGCGGTCCTGGGTAA
>NW_026525121.1:0-28219 GCF_943734705.1 Anopheles coustani | reverse complement strand
TCTCAATGTAGAACCACGAGGGCTCTAGTACCGATTCTCTCGGTACGGCTTGGTCCGTGTTCCTTTATGCTTGTACTCGCGAAAAGTCTCAACCCGGAGGTCTTGACTTTGTATTGTCATAGTTGGACTACGACGGGGCATCCGACCATTGCTGATCGAACACCCCTGACTCATCATCTTTCGGATAGGCGGTGCGCGCACCTCCGACGCGGAAAGTCTCAACCCGGAGGTCTTGACTTTGATTGTCATAGTTGGACTACGACGGGGTATCCGACTCATCGAATACCCCAGAAGCACACCATCTTTCGGGTAGGCGGTACGCGTACCTCCGGACGCGGAAAGTCTCAACCCGGAGGTCTTGACTTTGGTTGTCATAGTTGGACTATGACGGGGCATCCGACCATTGCTGATCGAACACCCCTGTTACACCATCTTTCGGATAGGCGGTGCGCGCACCTCCGACGCGGAAAGTCTCAACCCGGAGGTCTTGACTTTGTATTGTTGGATAGTCCTCTTCCACTATAGGGCAAGCTGGAAATATTCCATTTTACCCAGGACTGCCGAGGCAGCGTGGACCAGGGGAGAACTTCACGGAATCTTCAGGCATCCATGATTGCCATAGTGCGTAAGCCGCCGCTGTGCGCGTCAACTCGTTCCCCGTGAGGAGGAGTCTAGCCGCCGCTAAAAGACGAAGCATTAAGTGTCCTCATTCCACTATAGGGCAAGCTAGAATTAACTATCTTACCCAGGACCGCCGAAGCAGCGTGGACCAGGCGAGGACTACTTTATACTTCACACCACAGTATTGAGTACGACTTGCATAAAGCCCCTAATGAGAACCACGAGGGCTCTCTCAATGTAGAACCACAAGGGCTCTAGTACCGATTCTCTCGGTACGGCTTGGTCCGTGTTCCTTTATGCTTGTACTCGCGGAAAGTCTCAACCCGGAGGTCTTGACTTTGATTGTCATAGTTGGACTACGACGGGGCATCCGACCATTGCTGATCGAACACCCCTGATTCATCATCTTTCGGGTAGGCGGTGCGCGCACCTCCGACGCGGAAGTCTCAACCCGGAGGTCTTGACTTTGTATTGTCATAGTTGGACTACGACGGGGTATCCGACTCATCGAATACCCCAGAAGCACACCATCTTTCGGGTAGGCGGTACGCGTACCTCCGGACGCGGAAAGTCTCAACCCGGAGGTCTTGACTTTGATTGTCATAGTTGGACTACGACGGGGCATCCGACCATTGCTGATCGGACACCCCTGATTCACCATCTTTCGGGTAGGCGGTACGCGTACCTCCGGACGCGGAAAGTCTCAACCCGGAGGTTCGGACTTAGAGTTTTTCCCATTTAAAAGTTTTTCTCTTAGCCATACTGAAGTCATCACTTGGCGAACGATTGAACTAGGGCGGGTTAATCGTTTATAGGTATCATGTGGTTTGCATGCTCTCTTAGGTTAATGTCATGTGGTTGGCTATCGAGCATGTCCAAGTGATGACTTTGTTCCACGCTTGCTTGATTTCTTCATGATTCCCTGTTATATAGTGTATTCATTCGAGAACAGGGAATCTTTGGTTTTGCTCAACAGGTATTGGATGTCAACTTGGTATCTAGATCGCATTAAGTCTCAACCCGCAGGTTCGGACTTCTGTTTATTTGTCCAATGTATGTATAAGGCAACTTGTGCCTAAGTCTCAACCCGCAGGTTCGGACTTGTGTATTTGTTCGAAGTTATATATAAGGCAACTTGTGCCTAAGTCTCAACCCGCAGGTTCGGACTTGTGTATTTGTTCGAAGTTATATATAAGGCAACTTGTGCCTAAGTCTCAACCCGCAGGTTCGGACTTGTGTATTTGTTCGAAGTTATATATAAGGCAACTTGTGCCTAAGTCTCAACCCGCAGGTTCGGACTTCATAGTGTTTCGTCAATGTTCATATGGCAACTTGTGCCGAAGTCTCAACCCGCAGGTTCGGACTTCTAACGTGTTTCGTCAACTATCATATGGCAACTTGTGCCTAAGTCTCAACCCGCAGGTTCGGACTTGTGTATTTGTTCGAAGTTTTATATAAGGCAACTTGTGCCTAAGTCTCAACCCGCAGGTTCGGACTTCTATAGTGTTTCGTCAATTATCATATGGCAACTTGTGCCGAAGTCTCAACCCGCAGGTTCGGACTTCTATAGTGTTTCGTCAATTATCATATGGCAACTTGTGCCGAAGTCTCAACCCGCAGGTTCGGACTTCTATAGTGTTTCGTCAATTATCATATGGCAACTTGTGCCGAAGTCTCAACCCGCAGGTTCGGACTTCTGGAAGGATCACTTGGCCACTAATGATCCTTCCGCAGGTTCACCTACGGAAACCTTGTTACGACTTTTACTTCCTCTAAATCATCAAGTTCGGTCAACTTCGATAAAGCAGACGCGGTTCACGAGGATCCAGCGAACGATCATCTCCAAAGACCTCACTAAATAATCCATCGGTAGTAGCGACGGGCGGTGTGTACAAAGGGCAGGGACGTATTCAACGCTGGCTGATGACCAGCACTTACTAGAAGTTCCGAGTTCATATGGACCATTGCAATCCATAATCCCTACTAAGTGAGTATTTGAGTGATTTCCCGTTCCTCTCGGAATAGGAGACACGCTGCTACCCACATTGTAGCACGCGTGTAGCCCAGAACATCTAAGGGCATCACGGACCTGTTATCGCTCGATCTCATTTTGCTAAACACAAATTGTCCTGCTAAGCAGCGTACCGTAAGTGCACTTGCGCACACGAACAGCGAAGGTGTCAGGTCATACTCCACCGAAAGGTCCTAACCCGTTCCAATCGGCATCGACGCATTAACGCTGACTGCGTTCTAGTTAGCATATGTGAGTCACGTTCGTTATCGGAATTAACCAGACAAATCAATCCACGAACTAAGAACGGCCATGCACCACTACCCTTAAATTTGAGAAAGAGCTATTAATCTGTCTCACCTCCATAAGTTCGGACCTGGTAAGTTTTCCCGTGTTGAGTCAAATTGAACCGCAAGCTCCATTTCATTGTGGTGCCCTTCCGTCAATTCCTTTAAGTTTCAACTTTGCAACCATACTTCCCCCGGAACCTGACTTTGGTTTCCCGGAAGCTACTGAGAGCACCTGGTTGTAGCGTCTCCCAATTGCTAGTTGGCATCGTTTACGGTTAGAACTAGGGCGGTATCTAATCGCCTTCGATCCTCTAACTTTCGTTCTTGATTAAAGAAAGCATCCTTGACAAATGCCTTCGCTTTAGTTAGTCTTACGACGGTCTACGAATTTCACCTCTCGCGCCGTAATACTAGTGTCCCCAACTACTTCTGTTAATCATTACCTCCGGTCTGAGTACAAACCAATGAAAGATTAGACCAAGGTCGTATTCCATTATTCCATGCAAGATTATTCTAGGGCGTTTGGGCACCCTGCTTTAAGCACTCTAATTTGTTCAAGGTAAACGTGAGCGGTCGAGCTCTATGTTACACTTGCACCCGTTGAAGGGCACACCATGACACAGACTTGGTGCCCTACCACACCATTGAGTCGCAACCAGATTCCGACTTGGCCCACCGACCACGGGTTGACCGGGTCGGCGGAGCCGGACTGTGTTGGACAAGTATCAACTTCGAACGTTTTAACCGCAACAATTTTAATATACGCTAGTGGAGCTGGAATTACCGCGGCTGCTGGCACCAGACTTGCCCTCCACTTGATCCTCGTAGAAGGATTTATGCTCTACTCATTCCAATTATGAAACATCATTAAAGAGTTTCATATTGTTATTTCTCGTCACTACCTCCCCGTCCCGGGATTGGGTAATTTACGCGCCTGCTGCCTTCCTTGGATGTGGTAGCCATTTCTCAGGCTCCCTCTCCGGAATCGAACCCTGATTCCCCGTTACCCGTTGCAACCATGGTAGTCCTCTATACTACCATCCATAGTTGATAGGGCAGATATTTGCGAGATCTGTCGTCGGTGCGAGACCATACGATCAGCATCATTATCCAGACTTCAACTCAATGACACGGAGAACCCGCGATTGGTTTGACTAATAAGTGCACCAGTTCCCGCGAGGGTCCTGGCATGTTGCATGTATTAGCTCTAGATTTTCCACAGTTATCCAAGTAACTAGGTTGATGATCTCGTAAATTATAGCTGTTATACTGAGCCTTATGCGGTTTCACATTAAATCTGTTTGTACTTAGACATGCATGGCTTAACCTTTGAGACGAGCGTATATTACTGGTAGGATCAACCAGAATTCCGACTTTGCGTTCGAATGTTCATTGTCCCATTGCACCCGGAGGAGCAAACACCACGTTCTATATGTTGTCAAGTCCGGTAGCACACGGGAGGCGAGCCCCCGTGCGAACCTCATTGCCCTCGTATCACACACACCCGATGCACCGGACAGGCACTTGAGCGGCATTCGACTCCGCTAAGCGCTCGTGCGCCCGATTGTGCATGCGCTGACGGGGCCTTCATACCCCTACCACAGCGACCTTATGCCAAACTTCCATGAATACTTAGGTGAGCTGACAAGGGCCTTCATTTCCCTACCATCAACTAAAGGACACGCTAGGCGCGTCCGATCATTGCAACTGCGGGGCTTTCATACCCCAATCACCACAGTACGCAATTCACCAGAGTTTAATCACAACCCCCCCGGACATGGCACACTATTAACTTGCAACAAAACTTAGTGTGTGCCGGGCACATCGGTTCCACAAAATCATTCCCGATGTACCCCAATTGGGGTTGCGAACGCATTCACGGTCCTCTGACACACCCAACCAAGCGTGGATACTACATACCTCAAACACCCAGTACACTAACAGACAAATCAATATATGGTTGCTTTCCCCCAGACATTTGCCAATCACTTGGCACCCGGACGGGAACTCGCTCCTGATTGCGCCATTGCCACCCATTTGCCAAGAGCGAGTTCTGTATGTAGATTTCATTTGGAAAAACAACCGTGTACTGGATATTCTATCCGACGATTACAGATGACGAGTACGAGACTCGACTACACTCACGGATAATACATTTTGGGTCGAGATTGCTTTCGGGGTTTTCGATTGGTCTTGCGCTTGTAAACGTATAACTTTGACTTGTGGTAACCTCGGTATGTTAGTCGATCACGTGGTTGTGAACTGGGTACGGGTGGGCAATCTGTTCACTTGCACTCTGGGTAGGAATATGGTGAGCGCTATAGGTTAAAGATCATGGTATGGTTCCATCGTGATGACTTTCGCTAGATAGTAGGATGTTTGGATAGTTATAACGTTTTTGGCCATTTGTTCATAGTGTTCGGTTCATTGAGGAATTCGATTGGTCTTTGCTTCACACACGTGGTCGATCACTTGGATGTGAACTAGGGTGAGAATAAGGTGTTCACTAGTGCTCTTAGGTTTTGGATCAGTACTGAGCACTTGATTGGTTTCGCATAATATGTATCCATAGTGATGACTCTTTCCAGCTTAAGATTTCGTTACCAGTTTCGAATCCTCCCCACGTTCGCTTTTACTTGGTTAGGTTTTCGAGTGTAGATTTGAAAGCAATCTCATGTATGTATCCCATCTGATATAAGCCACTGACAGTTCATGTCACCTCGTTCAACTCTCGCTGGGTCACAGAAGTATGTTACTGCGCCCATTATCCCTACTCGGATAGGTTCGGTTCGTTCGTTTTATACTACGGTGAGTAAACTCAATTTGTGCATCGCATAGCCATGGAAAGCAAGCTTTCGCGGGCCTCTTCGACTGTTTTGATACGAGCTGTGCCCGTGATGCTTGTCATCCCAGGATACTAGACCCCTTTGGACGACCGCATGACCATCAGAAAGTAAATTCCACGTTCGATTTGGGGTGTGAACCCCGAACATAAAGTCTTTGTGTAGAACCACGAGGGCTCTATAGTACCGATTCTCTCGGTACGCTTGGTCCGTGTTCCTTTATGTTCGTACTCTTGTGAATAAGATTCACGTTCGTTTTGGGATATTTGCTACTGTCACCGTTTGAGTACTATGGGGCTTGAACCCCTAACATAAAGTCTTTGTGTAGAACCACGAGGGTTCTATAGTACCGATTCTCTCGGTACGCTTGGTCCGTGTTCCTTTATGTTCGTACTCTTGTGTGTATAATATTCATGTTCGGTTTGGGATATTTGCTACTTTCACCAGGGTCCCGTTCTTCATACAAGTCTGCCTTGCTAATGTGGTAACTTTATAGTGTAGTTCTGACATCCCAATTTTGGGACTTAGCCGATTTTTCGTATATTTCCATATGACCCATAGGGTCCCTTTCTTCATACAAGCTTGCCTAGGGCGATCGGTCAAAACTTGTCTTACTATTCGATTGGTCTTCGCACTTTCACCCTAGGCAGTTCGCCTAGGTCTGTCTTCTTGAGGAGGCCAAAACCCGAAATAAGGAGGTTCGGCCGACCCTGAAACCTCCCCTGTCTGAACTACACTAACCCGATTTTTCAGGGTCCTCAGCGCCATACAACTTTGCCTAGGTCACTTGTACTCTTGACTTAGGCCATCCGACTTGGTCCGTGTTTCTTCCTAGGGTTCACCTAGGTACTTTGCCTTGCTTGATGTGGTAACTTTTTAGTGTAGTTCAGACATCCTAATTTTGGGACTTAGCCGATTTTTCATGTATTTCCATATGACCCATAGGGTCCCTTTCTTCATACAAGCTTGCCTAGGGCGATCGGTCAAAACTTGTCTTACTATTCGATTGGTCTTCGCACTTTCACCCTAGGCAGTTCGCCTAGGTCTGTCTTCTTGAGGAGGCCAAAACCCGAAATAAGGAGGTCCAGCCGACCCTGAAACCTCCCCTGTCTTAACTACACTAACCCGATTTTTCATGGTCCTTAGCGCCATACAACTTTGCCTAGGTCACTTGTACTCTTGACTTAGGCCATCTGACTTGGTCCGTGTTTCTTCCTAGGGTTCACCTAGGTACTTTGCCTTGCTTGATGTGGTAACTTTTTAGTGTAGTTCAGACATCCCAATTTCGGGACTTAGCCGATTTTTCGTATATTTCCATATGACCCATAGGGTCCCTTTCTTCATACAAGCTTGCCTAGGGCGATCGGTCAAAACTTGTCTTACTATTCGATTGGTCTTCGCACTTTCACCCTAGGCACTTTGCCTAGGTCTGTCTTCTTGAGGAGGCCAAAACCCGAAATAAGGAGGTTCAGCCGACCCAGAAACCTCCCCTGTCTGAACTACACTAACCCGATTTTTCAGGGTCCTCAGCGCCATACAACTTTGCCTAGGTCACTTGTACTCTTGACTTAGGCCATCTGACTTGGTCCGTGTTTCTTCCTAGGGTTCACCTAGGTACTTTGCCTTGCTTGATGTGGTAACTTTTTAGTGTAGTTCAGACATCCCAATTTTGGGACTTAGCCGATTTTTCATGTATTTCCATATGACCCATAGGGTCCCTTTCTTCATACAAGCTTGCCTAGGGCGATCGGTCAAAACTTGTCTTACTATTCGATTGGTCTTCGCACTTTCACCTAGGCAGTTTGCCTAGGTCTGTCTTCTTGAGGAGGCCAAAACCCGAAATAAGGAGGTTCAGCCGACCCAGAAACCTCCCCTGTCTGAACTACACTAACCCGATTTTTCAGGGTCCTCAGCGCCATACAACTTTGCCTAGGTCACTTGTACTCTTGACTTAGGCCATCTGACTTGGTCCGTGTTTCTTCCTAGGGTTCACCTAGGTACTTTGCCTTGCTTGCTGTGGTAACTTTTTAGTGTAGTTCAGACATCCCAATTTTGGGACTTAGCCGATTTTTCATGTATTTCCATATGACCCATAGGGTCCCTTTCTTCATACAAGCTTGCCTAGGGCGATCGGTCAAAACTTGTCTTACTATTCGATTGGTCTTCGCACTTTCACCCTAGGCAGTTTGCCTAGGTGTAGCTTCTTGAGGAGGTCAAAACCCAAAATAAGGAGGTTCAGCCGACCCAAAAACCTCCCCTGTCTAAACTACACTAACCAGATTTTTCAGGGTCCTCACCGTCATACAACTTTGCCTAGGTCACTTGTTCTCTTGACTTAGGCCATCTGACTTGGTCCGTGTTTCTTGCTAGGGTTCACCTAGGTACTTTGCCTTGCTTGATGTGGTAACTTTTTAGTGTAGTTCAGACATCCCAATTTTGGGACTTAGCCGATTTTTCATGTATTTCCATATGACCCATAGGGTCCCTTTCTTCATACAAGCTTGCCTAGGGCGGTCGGTCAAAACTTGTCTTACTATTCGATTGGTCTTCGCACTTTCACCCTAGGCAGTTTGCCTAGGTGTAGCTTCTTGAGGAGGTCAAAACCCAAAATAAGGAGGTTCAGCCGACCCAAAAACCTCCCCTGTCTAAACTACACTAACCAGATTTTTCAGGGTCCTCACCGTCATACAACTTTGCCTAGGTCACTTGTTCTCTTGACTTAGGCCATCTGACTTGGTCCGTGTTTCTTGCTAGGGTTCACCTAGGTACTTTGCCTTGCTTGATGTGGTAACTTTTTAGTGTAGTTCAGACATCCCAATTTTGGGACTTAGCCGATTTTTCATGTATTTCCATATGACCCATAGGGTCCCTTTCTTCATACAAGCTTGCCTAGGGCGATCGGTCAAAACTTGTCTTACTATTCGATTGGTCTTCGCACTTTCACCCTAGGCAGTTTGCCTAGGTGTAGCTTCTTGAGGAGGTCAAAACCCAAAATAAGGAGGTTCAGCCGACCCAAAAACCTCCCCTGTCTAAACTACACTAACCAGATTTTTCAGGGTCCTCACCGTCATACAACTTTGCCTAGGTCACTTGCACTCTTGACTTAGGCCATCTGATTTGGTCCGTGTTTCTTGCTAGGGTTCACCTAGGTAGTTTGCCTTGCTTGATGTGGTAACTTTTTAGTGTAGTTCTGACATCCCAATTTTGGGACTTAGCCGATTTTTCATGTATTTCCATATGACCCTTAGGGTCCCTTTCTTCATACAAGCTTGCCTAGGGCGATCGGTCAAAACTTGTCTTACTATTCGATTGGTCTTCGCACTTTCACCCTAGGCAGTTTGCCTAGGTGTAGCTTCTTGATGAGGCCAAAACCCAAAATAAGGGGGTTCGGCCGACCCAAAAACCTACCCTGTCTAAACTACACTATCCAGATTTTTCAGGGTCCTCAGCGCCATACAACTTTGCCTAGGTCACTTGTTCTATTGTCTTAGGCCATCTGACTTGGTCCGTGTTTCTTCCTAGGGTTCACCTAGGTACTTTGCCTTGCTTGGTGTGGTAACTTTTTAGTGTAGTTCTGACATCCTCATTTTGGGACTTAGCCGATTTTTCGTAAAATACCATATGACCCATATGGGTCCTTTCCTTCATATAAGTTTGCCTTGCTTGGTATGGTAACATTTGAGTGTAGTTCTGACATCATCATTTTGGGACTTAGCCGATTTTTCGTAAAATACCATATGACCCATATGGGTCCTTTGCTTCATATAAGTTTGCCTTGCTTGGTGTGGTAACATTTGAGTGTAGTTCTGACATCCCCATTTTGGGACTTAGCCGATTTTTCAATCAATACCATATGACCCATCAGGGTCCTTTGCTTCATATAAGTTTGCCTTGCTTGGTGTGGTAACATTTGAGTGTAGTTCTGACATCCCCATTTTGGGACTTAGCCGATTTTTCAATCAATACCATATGACCCATATGGGTCCTTTGCTTCATATAAGTTTGCCTTGCTTGTGTGTGGTAACATTTGAGTGTAGTTCTGACATCCCCATTTTGGGACTTAGCCGATTTTTCAATCAATACCATATGACCCATCAGGGTCCTTTGCTTCATATAAGTTTGCCTTGCTTGGTGTGGTAACATTTGAGTGTAGTTCTGACATCCCCATTTTGGGACTTAGCCGATTTTTCAATCAATAGCATATGACCTATCAGGGTCCTTTGCTTCATATAAGTTTGCCTTGCTTGGTGTGGTAACATTTGAGTGTAGTTCTGACATCCCCATTTTGGGACTTAGCCGATTTTTCGTAAAATACCATATGACCCATCAGGGTCCTTGCCTTCATATAAGTTTGCCTTGCTTGGTGTGGTAACATTTGAGTGTAGTTCTGACATCCCCATTTTGGGACTTAGCCGATTTTTCGTAAAATACCATATGACCCATATGGGTCCTTTGCTTCATATAAGTTTGCCTTGCTTGGTGTGGTAACATTTGAGTGTAGTTCTGACATCCCCATTTTGGGACTTAGCCGATTTTTCAATCAATACCATATGACCCATCAGGGTCCTTTGCTTCATATAAGTTTGCCTTGCTTGGTGTGGTAACATTTGAGTGTAGTTCTGACATCCCCATTTTGGGACTTAGCCGATTTTTCAATCAATACCATATGACCCATCAGGGTCCTTTGCTTCATATAAGTTTGCCTTGCTTGGTGTGGTAACATTTGAGTGTAGTTCTGACATCCCCATTTTGGGACTTAGCCGATTTTTCGTAAAATACCATATGACCCATCAGGGTCCTTGCCTTCATATAAGTTTGCCTTGCTTGGTGTGGTAACATTTGAGTGTAGTTCTGACATCCCCATTTTGGGACTTAGCCGATTTTTCAATCAATACCATATGACCCATCAGGGTCCTTTCCTTCATATAAGTTTGCCTTGCTTGGTGTGGTAACATTTGAGTGTAGTTCTGACATCCCCATTTTGGGACTTAGCCGATTTTTCGTAAAATACCATATGACCCATCAGGGTCCTTTCCTTCATATAAGTTTGCCTTGCTTGGTGTGGTAACATTTGAGTGTAGTTCTGACATCCCCATTTTGGGACTTAGCCGATTTTTCGTAAAATACCATATGACCCATCAGGGTCCTTTCCTTCATATAAGTTTGCCTTGCTTGGTGTGGTAACATTTGAGTGTAGTTCTGACATCCCCATTTTGGGACTTAGCCGATTTTTCGTAAAATACCATATGACCCATCAGGGTCCTTTGCTTCATATAAGTTTGCCTTGCTTGGTGTGGTAACATTTGAGTGTAGTTCTGACATCCCCATTTTGGGACTTAGCCGATTTTTCGATCCATACCATATGACCCATCAGGGTCCTTTGCTTCATATAAGTTTGCCTTGCTTGGTGTGGTAACATTTGAGTGTAGTTCTGACATCCCCATTTTGGGACTTAGCCGATTTTTCGTAAAATACCATATGACCCATCAGGGTCCTTTGCTTCATATAAGTTTGCCTTGCTTGGGTGTGGTAACATTTGAGTGTAGTTCTGACATCCCCATTGGGACTTAGCCGATTTTTCGTAAAATACCATATGACCCATCAGGGTCCTTTGCTTCATATAAGTTTGCCTTGCTTGGTGTGGTAACATTTGAGTGTAGTTCTGACATCCCCATTTTGGGACTTAGCCGATTTTTCGTAAAATACCATATGACCCATCAGGGTCCTTTGCTTCATATAAGTTTGCCTTGCTTGGTGTGGTAACACATGAGTGTAGTTCTGACATCATCATTTTGGGACTTAGCCGATTTTTCGTAAAATACCATATGACCCATCAGGGTCCTTTCCTTCATATAAGTTTGCCTTGCTTGGTGTGGTAACATTTGAGTGTAGTTCTGACATCCCCATTTTGGGACTTAGCCGATTTTTCGTAAAATACCATATGACCCATCAGGGTCCTTTGCTTCATATAAGTTTGCCTTGCTTGGTGTGGTAACATTTGAGTGTAGTTCTGACATCCCCATTTTGGGACTTAGCCGATTTTTCGTAAAATACCATATGACCCATCAGGGTCCTTTGCTTCATATAAGTTTGCCTTGCTTGGTGTGGTAACATTTGAGTGTAGTTCTGACATCCCCATTTTGGGACTTAGCCGATTTTTCGATCAATACCATATGACCCATCAGGGTCCTTTGCTTCATATAAGTTTGCCTTGCTTGATGTGGTAACACATGAGTGTAGTTCTGACATCCCCATTTTGGGACTTAGCCGATTTTTCGATCCATCCCATATGACCCATCAGGGTTCTTTTTCTTCATATAAGTTTCCCAAGACTTAGTGCTTTTTTCCTTTGGACACCAATATCACCCTTGCGGGTATCTTTGATCTTCTCACTTTGTATTGGCCGAATGTAGGTCTTGCCATGCCAAACATATAATTGTTCTACACCAAGTCTCTATCTCGTACCGCCAGCTCGGTACATTCGATTAACCTGCCCTTAAGGCACCCGGGACTTAGCCATTTTTTCACATTTTTCATGATTTTGAGGCAACTTTTCTCGACTTTGTCACCTTATATCACCAAGATCCTTTCCCTTTAGCGCTTCACTCTGTTCGTATGATATTTAGCGCTGACTATCACCTTTCTGTCGCTGAGCTCAACTTCTTATTCGGTGCCATAGAGCCAGAGATATTTGGTGTATGCTGTTATAAGGGAAGTTTGTCACTTTTTCAAAGGCCCACTTTGGGACGCCCATATCTCACCTTCAGGTATCTTCGATCTTCTTGTCGTCTATGGACGAAACTTAGGCCTTGTCTTGGCCAACTTATAAATGTTCTACGGCCAAGCCGTATCTCTTACCGCCAGCCCGGTATTCATGGACTTAGTTGGATTTTCGCCTCTCGTGGTAACAATTTCAGACTTTGACTCACAATAACACCCAAACGGTCACATGCTAGCGCTTTGCTTGGAAGGAATTATAGTTAGCGCTACCTTTTCTCTTTCCATCGATACCTTGTTCGTTCCATTCCATGCCATACAG
The DNA here is from genome assembly GCF_943734705.1 of Anopheles coustani. Classification (NCBI taxonomy): domain Eukaryota; kingdom Metazoa; phylum Arthropoda; class Insecta; order Diptera; family Culicidae; genus Anopheles; species Anopheles coustani. The sequence continues at coordinate 15,415 of NW_026525121.1, read as the reverse complement.
CCGAAGTTATGATGTTTCCCGTTTTCCATATCATGTGGAGCTTATGCTCTGGGAAAACCATCTAACACCTGTACCACCCTTTTAGGTACCACCGATCTCGAGACTATGTTCGGGCCAAATATAGGTTATAACATGCCCAACTTATAATTGTTCTACACCAAGTCTCTATCTCTTACCGCCTGCTCGGTATTTTACTCGTAAGTCCAAATTTCACAACTTGTACTTTTTGGCCCAATGTACTCGAGTTTCAATTTTGGTAACATTTTTCGACTTTGACGCTTAATAACTTCCAAATCATGCTAGTTAGCGCTTTGCTTTCTTCTAGTCGTATCTAGCGCTGGGTGTTACCTTTCCAAAACATATCCTAGCTCTACAATCCATGCCATACAGCCGGAGCTACATGGTGCACAAGTCAAATCCATTTTAGCCATGTTTCATTTTTGCTAATTTTTGACCACTCGTATCACCCTTCCAGAGTGGTCCGATCTTCTCGCTTTCTATGGACGACTTTTAGGTCTCGTAGAGGCAAACTTATAAGTATTCTACGTCAACCCGCTATCTCTTACCGCTTGCTCGGTATTCTTGGTCTTGTGTGATTTTTGGCCATTTTGGTATTATTTTTCCACTTTGTCGCTTAATAACTCAGTTTTGCTCAACACTTAGCGCTTCGGTTGTTTGGGATTATAGTTAGCGCTCGGTTCGACCTTTCCAACACTGATCTAAGCTTGTCGATCCGTTCCATACAGCCTGAGTTATTCGCGATACCGTGTTTCAATCCATTTCTCAAGTCTCGTTTTGGTCCAACTTTGAACCAGCCATATCACCCTGATGGGTACCTCCGATCTTCTCGCTCTATATTGGCCAAAGTTAGGTCTTGTGGTAACGTACTTATGATTGTTCTACGCCGTGTTCGTAGCTCTTATCGTTCGCCCGCTATTTTCGATCATAAGGTGAATTTTCGCCTCTAAACCACCATTTTTCACCTTTGCCCTCTAATATGACCGACTTGCTCAACACCTAGCGCTTCGCTTGGTAGGACACATAGCTAGCGCTCGTCAAGACCTTTCCAACGCATATCTTAGCTTTCCGATCCGAGCCATACAGCCTGAGCTATAGGCGATACCGTTTTTCCCATTTTCTTGGTCACACGCACTTTAGGGTACCCCTTTTTGCCTTTGACCCTTAATACCTCCTCCGGGTCACTAGTAGGCGCTCAGCTTGGTAGGAAACATAGCTAGAGCAGGCCTTCACCTTTCCAAAACTGCCAAAAGTGTACCGATCCGACATCTAGAACCAAAGTTATGGTCATTCCCATCATGCTCTACTTTCATGGTCAACCTCCACCAAGCACACCTAGGTTGGACCAACTTTCACCAACTCATCTCGAACCCCAAATTTGCTTCGACCTACTAGGTTTCCCTAGTAAAGTGGTCAAAACATCCATTACAACACGACTGGTCTTTCTGGTGGTCGACCTAGGCGACTTTGTTCGACGACCACCACCCCATGGAACTAAAAGACGTCCCTTGATACGGACCACCGATACATTTTCCGGCCTGTCTAAACTACACTCATCGAAATTTTTTTGGGTCCCCACCGTCATACAAGTTTCCCTAGGTCAAGTTTTTCTTCCGGATCGGCCGCGGACCTCACTTTTCATTATCTAGGGAGGCCATAGGGCCCCAAAAGGGGTTTTTTAAAATTTTCGACACTTTCGACTTTGGTCGGATTTTTTCCGATTTTGGTCCGACCTAGGGACTTGGTGGTCCAAGGAGCCTCGGGACCAAACTTTTTTCTCAGGGGTCCCTACCTCCATACAACTTTGCCTAGGTAAATTTTTTGTTCCAAATCGACCGCGGATTTCACTTTTCAATATCTGGGGCTCGTGTAGAGTCCGAATATGAGGTTTTCTCATTTTTCGACATTTTCGACTTTTTTCGACTTTTTTCGGGTTTTTCGACCTAGGGGTCCGCCGAACAAATTTTGGGTCAAAAATTTTTATTGAACTAGTCGAAAGTACGCAAAAAGATAAGACTTTTTGCCGAAGACACCATGCCCCGGAACCGACTCCTTCCCCTTCAAAATAGGGGACAAACGTGATTTTTGAAACTTTTCCTTAGGGAGCCCAAGACTTAGAAAATTTTCAAATTCTCGATTTTTCGATTGCGAGCTAGCGCTTTGCGGTCTTCGGCAATGTTGTAGATCTCGACGAGATAAAACTTTTTGGTCAACGGACATTTTGCCCTCCGACCCCTCCTTCCCCCCGCAAATCGCCCCCCAAAGTGCAATTTTTGCATTTTCACCTCTTTGCATGCACTGTTCGGCCCAAATGGCCACTTTCTATGGGTCTGAGCGCTTTGCGGTCTTCGGCAAACTTTTAGAGCGTACCAAGCCCTAATTATAATTGTTCTACACCAACTTCGTACCTCTTCATCCCTGGCCGCTATTCGCGTACCAAGGTAATTTTTGTTCATTTTATCAACATTTTTCATCTTTGACTGTTTATATCGGCCTTGCCATGAACCGATAGCGCTTCGCTGTGTTCTAACGTAAGTTAGTACTACTCAATACCTTTCCAAATCATGTCTTAGATTGTCATTTGCTTGCTTACAGCCGGAGCTATGAGCGATACCGTAAAAAGTACCGAAACTTGGAAAAATCCTTGGATCGCCCATATCCCCCCTTTGGGGACCAGATATCGAAAAAAGTTCTTATTCAAAAAGTTGCGCCTTAACGTGTTCTAGTTATGCCTAGAACATTTCACTTCGCTAGCTGGCCTGCAACTTAGCCGTAATTGGGATTTTAGGGTGTTCATGGAGGGCCCATTTCCTGCGACTTGGTATCTTTTGGGCCCTATGATTCTCTAATATCTCCACAAGTTTTCCAGATAGCTTTCTCATACTTTCAGGGTGCCTAGAGCACCTCAAGACCTTTCCAACGCTATGCCGTTCGCCTCGCTCGGACATCTACAGCCGAAGTTATTCGAGGTACACGGTACCTTACCCTGTTTTCTCAGTACTTGGTCGAAAATTTCGATCAGCCATATGACCGACTTGGACAACCCTGAGCGGGTTGGCCCCATATAACTAAACTTTTGTCTCTTGTAGGCAAACTTATAAATATTCCACGTCAACTCGCTATCTCGTACCGCCTTGACGGTATACTTGGTCCAAGGGCCATTTCCAGCGACTTGGTCGCAATTTCGCTCTAAGTTTCGCTAATACCTTCGTCCGTGGACATGGTGATTTTTTGTTCGTATTTTTCCTTGATAGTCCCACTCAAGACTATTCCATACCAGAGCCAAGCGTCCCGCTAAGTGCCATACAGCCTGAGCAGTAATTCATGAAAGGTACCTCTACCAGTTTTTGCCATACTTGGGTACAAACTTTGGATCGCCCATATCTCCACTTTGGAGGCCAGCCAGCACCTTGGCCTCATATACTTTTTTGTTGGTCATACCATGCACCAAATATAATTGTTCTACGCCAACTTGCTATCTCTTCTCCAACTTGCCGTTATTCTTGGTCCAAATCCCATTTCATTCGTTTTTGGACCCATTTTGCTATATGTTTCACTAATAGCTTCGGCCATGGACAAGCTGATTTTCTATTTGTATTTTTCCTTGATAGTCCCACTCAAGACCATTCCAAAACACACCGCAGCTTGTCGCTCGGTGGCAAACTGACCGAGTTATAATTCATGAAAGGTACCTCAACTTGGTACACCACGTGGTCGGCCCAAACCATAAACCGACCAAACGACCGACTTGGAGCACCCTGACCGGGTTGGCCCCATATAATGAAAGTTGCGTCTCTACACGCCCAACTTATGAATATTCTACGCCAAGTCGCTATCTCTTACCGGTAAGCCGGTATTCACCTTCCAAGGGGGATTTTGGTCAAGTGCCATTTCCTGCGACTTGGTCCCCGAATACGACCATCATCACCTAATATCTCCGTGGTCTTTCAACTCAGCCTCATGAAACTTTCAGGGTAGATAGGTCTCCCCGAGACCTTTCCAACGGTGAGCCGTTTGCCTCGCTCGGCCATCTACAGCCGAAGTTATTAATGGTACTTGGTACCTTACCCTGTTTTTTTCCATACTTGTTCGTACTTGGGTACAAACTTTGGATCGCCCATATCTCCACTTTGGAGGCCAGCCAGCACCTTGGCCCCATATACTTTTTTGTTGGTCATACCATGCACCAAATATAATTGTTCTACGCCAACTTGCTATCTCTTCTCCAACTTGCCGTTATTCTTGGTCCAAGTCCCATTTCATTCGTTTTTGGACCCTTGTTGCTCTATGTTTCACTAATAGCTTCGGCCATGGACAAGCTGATATTCTGTTTGTATTTTTGCTTGATATTCCCTCTCAAGACCATTCCAAATCACAACGGAACTTGTCGCTCGGTGGCAAACTGACCGAGTTATAATTCATGAAAGGTACCTCAACTTGGTACACCACGTGGTCGGCCCAAACCATAAACCGACCAAACGACCGACTTGGAGCACCCTGACCGGGTTGGCCCCATATAATGAAAGTTGCGTCTCTACACGCCCAACTTATGAATATTCTAAGCCAAGTCGCTATCTCTTACCGGTAAGCCGGTATTCACCTTCCAAGGGGGATTTTGGTCAAGTGCCATTTCCTGCGACTTGGTCCCCAAATACGACCATCATCACCTAATATCTCCGTGGTCTTTCAACTCAGCCTCATGAAACTTTCAGGGTAGATAGGTCTCCCAGAGACCTTTCCAACGGTATGCCGTTTGTCTTGCTCGGCCATCTACAGCCGAAGTTATTCATGGTACTTGGTACCTTACCCTGTTTTTTCCATACTTGATCCAAAAATCGACTAAGTCCGAGATGCCTTTAAGTAGGGATGCTGTATTAAGATGGGAGATGAAGAAGATCAAGATTCATCTCCATGCAGCATCCCATTCATCTCCCAGCATCCTAACATATGAATTTATATGAATTTATGAAAAATCGACTAAGTCCGAGATGGCTTTAAGTAGGGATGCTGTATTAAGATGGGAGATGTAGGAGATCAAGATTCATCTCCATGCAGCATCCCATTCATCTCCCAGCATCCTTACATATGAATTTCTATGAATTTATGAAAAATCGACTAAGTCCGAGATGGCTTTAAGTAGGGATGCTGTATTGAGATGAGAGATGAAGGAGATCAAGATTCATCTCCATGCAGCATCCCATTCATCTCGCAGCATCCTAACATATGAATTTCTATGAGTTTATGAAAAATCGACTAAGTCCGAGATGCCTTTAAGTAGGGATGCTGTATTGAGACGGGAGATGTAGGAGATCAATATTCATCTGCATGCAGCATCCCATTCATCTCGCAGCATCCTAACATATGAATTTCTATGAATTTATGAAAAATCGACTAAGTCCGAGATGCCTTCAAGTAGGGATGCTGTATTAAGATGGGAGATGAAGAAGATCAAGATTCATCTCCATGCAGCATCCCATTCATCTCCCAGCATCCTAACATATGAATTTCTATGAATTTATGAAAAATCGACTAAGTCCGAGATGCCTTTAAGTAGGGATGCTGTATTGAGATGAGAGATGTAGGAGATCAAGATTCATCTCCATGCAGCATCCCATTCATCTCGCAGCATCCTAACATATGAATTTCTATGAATTTATGAAAAATCGACTAAGTCCGAGATGCCTTTAAGTAGGGATGCTGTATTGAGACGGGAGATGTAGGAGATCAATATTCATCTGCATGCAGCATCCCATTCATCTCGCAGCATCCTAACATATGAATTTCTATGAATTTATGAAAAATCGACTAAGTCCGAGATGGCTTTAAGTAAGGATGCTGTATTGAGATGAGAGATGTAGGAGATCAAGATTCATCTCCATGCAGCATCCCATTCATCTCCCAGCATCCTAACATATGAATTTATATGAATCTATGAAAAATCGACTAAGTCCGAGATGGCTTTAAGTAGGGATGCTGTATTAAGATGGGAGACGTAGGAGATCAAGATGCATCCCCATGCAGCATCCCATTCATCTCCCAGCATCCTAACATATGAATTTCTATGAATTTATGAAAAATCGACTAAGTCCGAGATGGCTTTAAGTAGGGATGCTGTATTAAGATGGGAGATGTAGGAGATCAAGATTCATCTCTATGCAGCATCCCATTCATCTCCCAGCATCCTAACATATGAATTTCTTAGAATTTATGAAAAATCGACTAAGTCCGAGATGCCTTTAAGTAGGGATGCTGTTTAGAGATGAGAGATGTAGGAGATCAAGATTCATCTCCATGCAGCATCCCATTCATCTCGCAGCATCCTAACATATGTATTTCTTAGAATTTATGAAAAATCGACTAAGTCCGAGATGGCTTTAAGTAGGGATGCTGTATTAAGATGGGAGATGTAGGAGATCAAGATGCATCTCCATGCAGCATCCCATTCATCTCGCAGCATCCTAACATATGAATTTCTATGAATTTATGAAAAATCGACTAAGTCCGAGATGCCTTTAAGTAGGGATGCTGTATTAAGATGGGAGATGAAGAAGATCAAGATTCATCTCCATGCAGCATCCCATTCATCTCCCAGCATCCTAACATATGAATTTCTATGAATTTATGAAAAATCGACTAAGTCCGAGATGCCTTTAAGTAGGGATGCTGTATTAAGATGGGAGATGTAGGAGATCAAGATTCATCTCCATGCAGCATCCCATTCATCTCCCAGCATCCTAACATATGAATTTCTTAGAATTTATGAAAAATCGACTAAGTCCGAGATGCCTTTAAGTAGGGATGCTGTATTAAGATGGGAGATGAAGAAGATCAAGATTCATCTCCATGCAGCATCCCATTCATCTCCCAGCATCCTAACATATGAATTTATATGAATTTATGAAAAATCGACTAAGTCCGAGATGGCTTTAAGTAGGGATGCTGTATTAAGATGGGAGATGTAGGAGATCAAGATTCATCTCCATGCAGCATCCCATTCATCTCCCAGCATCCTAACATATGAATTTCTATGAATTTATGAAAAATCGACTAAGTCCGAGATGGCTTTAAGTAGGGATGCTGTATTAAGATGGGAGATGTAGGAGATCAAGATTCATCTCCATGCAGCATCCCATTCATCTCCCAGCATCCTAACATATGAATTTCTATGAATTTATGAAAAATCGACTAAGTCCGAGATGCCTTTAAGTAGGGATGCTGTATTGAGATGAGAGATGTAGGAGATCAAGATTCATCTCCATGCAGCATCCCATTCATCTCGCAGCATCCTAACATATGAATTTCTATGAATTTATGAAAAATCGACTAAGTCCGAGATGCCTTTAAGTAGGGATGCTGTATTGAGACGGGAGATGTAGGAGATCAATATTCATCTGCATGCAGCATCCCATTCATCTCGCAGCATCCTAACATATGTATTTCTTAGAATTTATGAAAAATCGACTAAGTCCGAGATGCCTTTAAGTAGGGATGCTGTATTGAGATGAGAGATGTAGGAGATCAAGATTCATCTCCATGCAGCATCCCATTCATCTCGCAGCATCCTAACATATGAATTTCTATGAATTTATGAAAAATCGACTAAGTCCGAGATGGCTTTAAGTAGGAATGCTGTATTGAGATGAGAGATGTAGGAGATCAAGATTCATCTCCATGCAGCATCTCATTCATCTCCCAGCATCCTAACATATGAATTTCTTAGAATTTATGAAAAATCGACTAAGTCCGAGATGCCTTTAAGTAGGGATGCTGTATTAAGATGGGAGATGAAGAAGATCAAGATTCATCTCCATGCAGCATCCCATTCATCTCCCAGCATCCTAACATATGAATTTATATGAATTTATGAAAAATCGACTAAGTCCGAGATGGCTTTAAGTAGGGATGCTGTATTAAGATGGGAGATGTAGGAGATCAAGATTCATCTCCATGCAGCATCCCATTCATCTCCCAGCATCCTAACATATGAATTTCTATGAATTTATGAAAAATCGACTAAGTCCGAGATGCCTTTAAGTAGGGATGCTGTATTGAGATGAGAGATGTAGGAGATCAAGATTCATCTCCATGCAGCATCCCATTCATCTCGCAGCATCCTAACATATGAATTTCTATGAATTTATGAAAAATCGACTAAGTCCGAGATGCCTTTAAGTAGGGATGCTGTATTGAGACGGGAGATGTAGGAGATCAATATTCATCTGCATGCAGCATCCCATTCATCTCGCAGCATCCTAACATATGAATTTCTATGAATTTATGAAAAATCGACTAAGTCCGAGATGGCTTTAAGTAAGGATGCTGTATTGAGATGAGAGATGTAGGAGATCAAGATTCATCTCCATGCAGCATCCCATTCATCTCCCAGCATCCTAACATATGAATTTATATGAATTTATGAAAAATCGACTAAGTCCGAGATGGCTTTATAGTAGGGATGCTGTATTAAGATGGGAGACGTAGGAGATCAAGATGCATCTCCATGCAGCATCCCATTCATCTCCCAGCATCCTAACATATGAATTTCTATGAATTTATGAAAAATCGACTAAGTCCGAGATGGCTTTAAGTAGGGATGCTGTATTAAGATGGGAGATGTAGGAGATCAAGATTCATCTCTATGCAGCATCCCATTCATCTCCCAGCATCCTAACATATGAATTTCTTAGAATTTATGAAAAATCGACTAAGTCCGAGATGCCTTTAAGTAGGGATGCTGTATTGAGATGAGAGATGTAGGAGATCAAGATTCATCTCCATGCAGCATCCCATTCATCTCGCAGCATCCTAACATATGTTTTTCTATGAATTTATGAAAAATCGACTAAGTCCGAGATGCCTTTAAGTAGGGATGCTGTATTGAGACGGGAGATGTAGGAGATCAATATTCATCTCCATGCAGCATCCCATTCATCTCGCAGCATCCTAACATATGAATTTCTATGAATTTATGAAAATCGACTAAGTCCGAGATGGCTTTAAGTAGGGATGCTGTATTGAGATGAGAGATGTAGGAGATCAAGATTCATCTCCATGCAGCATCCCATTCATCTCCCAGCATCCTAACATATGAATTTCTATGAATTTATGAAAAATCGACTAAGTCCGAGATGGCTTTAAGTAGGGATGCTGTATTGAGATGGGAGATGTAGAAGATCAAGATTCATCTCCATGCAGCATCCCATTCATCTCGCAGCATCCTAACATATGTTTTTCTTAGAATTTATGAAAAATCGACTTAGTCCGAGATGCCTTTAAGTAGGGATGCTGTATTAAGATGGGAGATGAAGAAGATCAAGATTCATCTCCATGCAGCATCCCATTCATCTTGCAGCATCCTAACATATGAATTTCTTAGAATTTATGAAAAATCGACTAAGTCCGAGATGCCTTTAAGTAGGGATGCTGTATTAAGATGGGAGATGTAGAAGATCAAGATTCATCTCCATGCAGCATCCCATTCATCTCGCAGCATTATAACATATGAATTTCTTAGAATTTATGAAAAATCGACTAAGTCCGAGATGCCTTTAAGTAGGGATGCTGTATTAAGATGGGAGAAGAAGTAGATCAAGATTCATCTCCATGCAGCATCCCATTCATCTCGCAGCATCCTAACATATGAATTTCTTAGAATTTATGAAAAATCGACTAAGTCCGAGATGCCTTTAATAAGGGATGCTGTATTGAGATGGGAGATGTAGGAGATCAAGATTCATCTCCATGCAGCATCTCATTCATCTCGCAGCATCCTAACATATGAATTTCTATGAATTTATGAAAAATCGACTAAGTCCGAGATGCCTTCAAGTAGGGATGCTGTATTAAGATGGGAGATGAAGAAGATCAAGATTCATCTCCATGCAGCATCCCATTTATCTCCCAGCATCCTAACATATGTTTTTCTTAGAATTTATGAAAAATCGGCTAAGTCCGAGATGCCTTTAAGTAGGGATGCTGTTTTGAGATGGGAGATGAAGAAGATCAAGATTCATCTCTGTGCAGCATCCCATTCATCTCGCAGCATCCTAACATATGTTTTTCTTAGAATTTATGAAAAATCGACTAAGTCCGAGATGCCTTTAAGTAGGGATGCTGTATTAAGATGGGAGATGAAGAAGATCAAGATTCATCTCCATGCAGCATCCCATTCATCTCGCAGCATCTTAACATATGTTTTTCTTAGAATTTATGAAAAATCGACTAAGTCCGAGATGCCTTCAAGTAGGGATGCTGTATTAAGATGGGAGATGAAGAAGATCAAGATTCATCTCCATGCAGCATCCCATTCATCTCGCAGCATCCTAACATATGAATTTCTTAGAATTTATGAAAAATCGACTAAGTCCGAGATGCCTTTAAGTAGGGATGCTGTTTTGAGATGGGAGATGAAGAAGATCAAGATTCATCTCCATGCAGCATCCCAATCATCTCCCAACATCCTAACATATGTTTTTCTTAAAAGTTATGAAAATTCGACTAAGTCCGAGATGCCTTTAAGTAGGGATGCTGTTTTGAGATGGGAGATGAAGAAGATCAAGATTCAACTCCATGCAGCATCCCATTCATCTCGCAGCATCCTAACATATGTTTTTCTTAGAATTTATGAAAAATCGACTAAGTCCGAGATGCCTTTAAGTAGGGATGCTGTATTAAGATGGGAGATGAAGAAGATCAAGATTCATCACAATGCAGCATCCCACTCATCTCGCAGCATCCTAACATATGTTTTTCTTAGAATTTATGCAAAATCGACTAAGTCCGAGATGCCTTTAAGTAGGGATGCTGTATTAAGACCGGAGATGAAGAAGATCAAGATTCATCTCCATGCAGCATCCCAATCATCTCGCAGCATCCTAACATATGAATTTCTTAGAATTTATGAAAAATCGACTAAGTCCGAGATGCCTTTAAGTAGGGATGCTGTATTAAGATGGGAGATGAAGAAGATCAAGATTCATCACAATGCAGCATCTCACTCATCTCGCAGCATCCTAACATATGTTTTTCTTAGAATTTATGAAAAATCGACTAAGTCCGAGATGCCATTAAGTAGGGATGCTGTATTAAGATGGGAGATGGAGAAGATCAAGATTCATCTCCATGCAGCATCCCATTCATCTCGCAGCATCCTAACATATGTTTTTCTTAGAATTTATGAAAAATTGACTAAGTCCGAGATGCCTTTAAGTAGGGATGCTGTATTAAGACCGGAGATGAAGAAGATCAAGATTCATCTCCATGCAGCATCCCAATCATCTCCCAGCATCCTAACATATGTTTTTCTTAAAAGTTATGAAAATTCGACTAAGTCCGAGATGCCTTTAAGTAGGGATGCTGTTTTGAGATGGGAGATGAAGAAGATCAAGATTCATCTCCATGCAGCATCCCATTCATCTCGCAGCATCCTAACATATGATTTTCTTAGAACTTATGAAAAATCGACTAAGTCCGAGATGCCTTTAAGTAGGGATGCTGTATTAAGATCGGAGATGAAGAAGATCAAGATTCATCTCCATGCAGCATCTCATTCATCTCGCAGCATTATAACATATGTTTTTCTTGGAATTTATAAAAAATCGACGAAGTCCGAGATGCCTTTAAGTAGGGATGCTGTATTAAGATGGGAGATGAAGAAGATCAAGATTCATCTCCATGCAGCATCCCATTCATCTCGCAGCATCCTAACATATGAATTTCTTAGAATTTATGAAAAATCGACTAAGTCCGAGATGCCTTTAAGTAGGGATGCTGTATTGAGATGGGAGATGAAGAAGATCAAGATTCAACTCCATGCAGCATCCCATTCATCTCGCAGCATCCTAACATATGTTTTTCTTAGAATTTATGAAAAATCGACTAAGTCCGAGATGCCTTTAAGTAGGGATGCTGTATTGAGATGGGAGATGAAGAAGATAAAGATTCATCTCCATGCAGCATCCCACTCATCTCGCTGCATCCTAACTTATGTTTTTCTTAGAATTTATGAAAAATCGACTAAGTCCGAGATGCCTTTAAGTAGGGATGCTGTATTAAGATGGGAGATGAAGAAGATCAAGATTCATCTCCATGCAGCATCCCATTCATCTCGAAGCATCCTAACATATGTTTTTCTTAGAATTTATGAAAAATCGACTAAGTCCGAGATGCCTTTAAGTAGGGATGCTGTATTAAGATGGGAGATGAAGAAGATCAAGATTCATCACAATGCAGCATCCCACTCATCTCGCAGCATCCTAACATATGTTTTTCTTAGAATTTATGCAAAATCGACTAAGTCCGAGATGCCTTTAAGTAGGGATGCTGTATTAAGATGGGAGATGAAGAAGATCAAGATTCATCTCCATGCAGCATCCCAATCATCTCCCAACATCCTAACATATGTTTTTCTTAAAAGTTATGAAAATTCGACTAAGTCCGAGATGCCTTTAAGTAGGGATGCTGTTTTGAGATGGGAGATGAAGAAGATCAAGATTCAACTCCATGCAGCATCCCACTTATCTCGCAGCATCCTAACATATGTTTTTCTTAGAATTTATGAAAAATCGACTAAGTCCGAGATGCCTTTAAGTAGGGATGCTGTATTGAGATGGGAGATGAAGAAGATCAAGATTTATCTCTATGCAGCATCCCATTCATCTCCCAGCATCCTAACATATGTTTTTCTAAGAATTTATGAAAAATCGACTAAGTCCGAGATGCCTTTAAGTAGGGATGCTGTATTAAGATGGGAGATGGAGAAGATCAAGATTCATCTCCATGCAGCATCCCATTCATCTCGCAGCATCCTAACATATGTTTTTCTTAGAATTTATGAAAAATCGACTAAGTCCGAGATGCCCTTAAGTAGGGATGCTGTATTAAGATGGGAGATGAAGAAGATCAAGATTCATCTCCATGCAGCATCCTATTCATCTCTAAGCATCCAAACATATGTTTTTCTAAGAATTTATGAAAAATCGACTAAGTCCGAGATGCCTTTAAGTAGTGATGCTGTATTAAGATGGGAGATGAAGAAGATCAAGATACATCTCCATGCAGCATCCCATTCATCTCCCAGCATCCTAACATATGAATTTCTTAGAGTTTATGAAAAATCGACTAAGTCCGAGATGCCTTTAAGTAGGGATGCTGTATTAAGATGGGAGATAAAGAAGATCAAGATTCATCTCCATGCAGCATCCCATTCATCTCCCAGCATCCTAACATATGTTTTCTTAGAATTTATGAAAAATCGACTAAGTCCGAGATGCCTTTAAGTAGGGATGCTGTATTAAGATGGGAGATAAAGAAGATCAAGATTCATCTCCATGCAGCATCCCATTCACCTCGCAGTATCCTAACATATGTTTTTCTTAGAATTTACGAAAAATCGACTAAGTCCGAGATGCCTTTAAGTAGGGATGCTGTATTAAGATGGGATATGAAGAAGATCAAGATTCATCTCCATGCAGCATCCCATTCATCTCGCAGCATCCTAACATATGAATTTCTTAGAATTTATGAAAAATCGACTAAGTCCGAGATGCCTTTAAGTAGGGATGCTGTATCGAGATGGGAGATGAAGAAGATCAAGATTCATCTCCATGCAGCATCCCATTCATCTCGCAGCATCCTAACATATGTTTTTCTTAGAATTTATGAAAAATCGACTAAGTCCGAGATGCCTTTAAGTAGGGATGCTGTATCGAGATGGGAGATGAAGAAGATCAAGATTCATCTCCATGCAGCATCCCATTCATCTCGCAGCATCCTAACATATGAATTTCTTAGAATTTATGAAAAATCGACTAAGTCCGAGATGCCTTTAAGTAGGGATGCTGTATCGAGATGGGAGATGAAGAAGATCAAGATTCATCTCCATGCAGCATCCCAATCATCTCGCAGCATCCTAACATATGTATTTCTTAGAATTTATGAAAAATCGACTAAGTCCGAGATGGCTTTAAGTAGGGATGCTGTATTAAGATGGGAGATGTAGGAGATCAAGATGCATCTCCATGCAGCATCCCATTCATCTCGCAGCATCCTAACATATGAATTTCTATGAATTTATGAAAAATCGACTATGTCCGAGATGCCTTTAAGTAGGGATGCTGTATTAAGATGGGAGATGTAGGAGATCAAGATACATCCTTATGCAGCATCCCATTCACTACGCAGCATCCTAACATATGAATTTCTATGAATTTATGAAAAATCGACTAAGTCCGAGATGGCTTTAAATAGGGATGCTGTATTGAGATGGGAGATGTAAGAGATCAAGATTCATCTCAATGCAGCATCCCATTCATCTCGCAGCATCCTTACATATGTTTTTCTTAGAATTTATGAAAAATCGTCTAAGTCCGAGATGCCTTTAACTAGGGATGCTGTATTTAGATGGGAGATGAAGAAGATCAAGATTCATCTCCATGCAGCATCCCATTCATCTCGCAGCATCCTAACATATGTTTTTCTTAGAATTTATGAAAAATCGACTAAGTCCGAGATGCCTTTAAGTAGGGATGCTGTATTAAGATGGGAGATGTAGGAGATCAAGATTCATCTCCATGCAGCATCCCTTTCATCTCGCAGCATCCTAACATATGAATTTCTATGAATTTATGAAAAATCGACTAAGTCCGAGATGCCTTTATGTAGGGATGCTGTATTGAGACGGGAGATGTAGGAGATGAATATTCATCTGCATGCAGCATCCCATTCATCTCGCAGCATCCTAACATATGAATTTCTATGAATTTATGAAAAATCGACTAAGTCCGAGATGCCTTCAAGTAGGGATGCTGTATTAAGATGGGAGATGTAGGAGATTAAGATGCATCTCCATGCAGCATCCCATTCATCTCGCAGTATCCTAACATATGTTTTTCTTAGAATTTATGAAAAATCGACTAAGTCCGAGATGCATTTAAGTAGGGATGCTGTATTAAGATGGGAGATAAAGTAGATCAAGATTCATCTCCATGCAGCATCCCATTCATCTCGCAGCATCCTAACATATGATGTTCTATGAATTTATGAAAAATCGACTAAGTCCGAGATGCCTTTAAGTAGGGATGCTGTATTGAGACGGGAGATGTAGGAGATCAATATTCATCTGCATGCAGCATCCCATTCATCTCGCAGCATCCTAACATATGAATTTCTATGAATTTATGAAAAATCGACTAAGTCCGAGATGCCTTCAAGTAGGGATGCTGAATTGAGATGGGAGATGTAGGAGATCAAGATTCATCTCCATGCAGCATCCCATTCATCTCCCAGCATCCTAACATATGAATTTCTATGAATTTATGAAAAATCGACTAAGTCCGAGATGCCTTGAAGTAGGGATGCTGTATTGAGATGAGAGATGTAGGAGATCAAGATGCATCTC
>NW_026525120.1:10000-28381 GCF_943734705.1 Anopheles coustani | reverse complement strand
GATAGCGACTTGGCGTAGAATATTCATAAGTTGGGCGTGTAGAGACGCAACTTTTATTATATGGGGCCAACCCGGTCAGGGTGCTCCAAGTCGGTCGTTTGGTCGGTTTATGCTTTGGGCCGACCACGTGGTGTACCAAGTTGAGGTACCTTTCATGAATTATAACTCGGTCAGTTTGCCACCGAGCGACAAGCTGCGGTGTGTTTTGGAATGGTCTTGAGTGGGACTATCAAGGAAAAATACCAATCGAAAATCAGCTTGTCCATGGCCGAAGCTATTAGTGAAACATATAGCAAAATGGGTCCAAAAACGAATGAAATGGGAATTGGACCAAGAATAACGGCAAGTTGGAGAAGAGATAGCAAGTTGGCGTAGAACAATTATATTTGGTGCATGGCATGACCAACAAAAAAGTATATGGGTCCAAGGTGCTGGCTGGCCTCCAAAGTGGAGATATGGGCGATCCAAAGTTTGTACCCAAGTACGAACAAGTATGGAAAAAACAGGGTAAGGTACCAAGTACCATTAATAACTTCGGCTGTAGATGGCCGAGCGAGGCAAACGGCTCACCGTTGGAAAGGTCTTGGGGAGACCTATCTACCCTGAAAGTTTCATGAGGCTGAGTTGAAAGACCACGGAGATATTAGGTGATGATGGTCCAATTCGGGGACCAAGTCGCAGGAAATGGCACTTGACCAAAATCACCCTTGGAAGGTGAATACCGGCTTACCGGTAAGAGATAGCGACTTGGCGTAGAATATTCATAAGTTAGGCGTGTAGAGACGCAACTTTCATTATATGGGGGCAACCCGGTCAGGGTGCTCCAAGTCGGTCGTTTGGTCGGTTTATGGTTTGGACCGACCACGTGGTGTACCAAGTTGAGGTACCTTTCATGAATTATAACTCGGTCAGTTTGCCACCGAGCGACAAGTTGCGGTGTGTTTTGGAATGGTCTTGAGTGGGACTATCAAGGAAAAATACAAATAGAAAATCAGCTTGTCATGGCCGAAGCTATTAGTGAAACATATAGCAAAATGGGTCCAAAAACGAATGAAATGGGACTTGGACCAAGTATAACGGCAAGTTGGAGAAGAGATAGCAAGTTGACGTAGAACATTTATATTTTGGGCATAGTATGACCAACAAAAAAGTATTTGGGGCCAAGGTGCTGGCTGGCCTCCAAAGTGGAGATATGGGCGATACAAAGTTTGTACCCAAGTACGAACAAGTATGGAAAAAACAGGGTAAGGTACCAAGTACCATTAATAACTTCGGCTGTATATGGCCGAGCGAGGCAAACGGCTCACCGTTGGAAAGGTCTCGGGGAGACCTATCTACCCTGAAAGTTTCATGAGGCTGAGTTGAAAGACCACGGAGATATTAGGTGATGATGGTCCAATTCGGGGACCAAGTCGCAGGAAATGGCACTTGACCAAAATCACCCTTGGAAGGTGAATACCGGCTTACCGGTAAGAGATAGCGACTTGGCGTAGAATATTCATAAGTTGGGCGTGTAGAGACGCAACTTTCATTATATGGGGGCAACCCGGTCAGGGTGCTCCAAGTCGGTCGTTTGGTCGGTATATGGTTTGGGCCGACCACATGGTGTACCAAGTTGAGGTATCTTTCATGAATTATAACTCGGTCAGTTTGCCACCGAGCGACAAGTTGCGGTGTGTTTTGGAATGGTCTTGAGTGGGACTATCAAGCAAAAATACAAACAGAATATCAGCTTGTCCATGGCCGAAGCTATTAGTGAAACATATAGCAAAATGGGTCCGAAAACGAATGAAATGGGACTTGGACCAAGAATAACGGCAAGTTAGAGAAGAGATAGCAAGTTGGCGTAGAACAATTATATTTAGTGCATGGTATGACCAAGAAAAAAGTATATGGGGCAAAGGTGCTGGCTGGCCTCCAAAGTGGAGATATGGGCGATACAAAGTTTGTACCCAAGTATGGCAAAGACTGGTAGAGGTACCTTTCATGAATTACTGCTCAGGCTGTATGGCACTTAGCGGGACGCTTGGCTCTGGTATGGAATAGTCTTGAGTGGGACTATCAAGGAAAAATACGAACAAAAAATCACCATGTCCACGGACGAAGGTATTAGCGAAACTTAGAGCGAAATTGCGACCAAGTCGCTGGAAATGGCCCTTGGACCAAGTATACCGTCAAGGCGGTACGAGATAGCGAGTTGACGTGGAACATTTATAAGTTTGCCTACAAGAGACAAAAGTTTAGTTATATGGGGCCAACCCGCTCAGGGTTGTCCAAGTCGGTCATATGGCTGATCGAAATTTTCGACCAAGTACTGAGAAAACAGGGTAAGGTACCGTGTACCTCGAATAACTTCGGCTGTAGATGTCCGAGCGAGGCGAACGGCATAGCGTTGGAAAGGTCTTGAGGTGCTCTAGACACCCTGAAAGTATGAGAAAGCTATCTGGAAAACTTGTGGAGATATTAGAGAAACATAGGGCCCAAAAGATACCAAGTCGCAGGAAATGGGCCCTCCATGAACACCCTAAAATCCCAATTACGGCTAAGTTGCAGGCCAGCTAGCGAAGTGAAATGTTCTAGGCATAACTAGAACACGTTAAGGCGCAACTTTTTGAATAAGAACTTTTTTCGATATCTGGTCCCCAAAGGGGGGATATGGGCGATCCAAGGATTTTTCCAAGTTTCGGTACTTTTTACGGTATCGCTCATAGCTCCGGCTGTAAGCAAGCAAATGACAATCTAAGACATGATTTGGAAAGGTATTGAGTAGTACTAACTTACGTTAGAACACAGCGAAGCGCTATCGGTTCATGGCAAGGCCGATATAAACAGTCAAAGATGAAAAATGTTGATAAAATGAACAAAAATTACCTTGGTACGCGAATAGCGGCCAGGGATGAAGAGGTACGAAGTTGGTGTAGAACAATTATAATTAGGGCTTGGTACGCTCTAAAAGTTTGCCGAAGACCGCAAAGCGCTCAGACCCATAGAAAGTGGCCATTTGGGCCGAACAGTGCATGCAAAGAGGTGAAAATGCAAAAATTGCACTTTGGGGGGCGATTTGCGGGGGGAAGGAGGGGTCGGAGGGCAAAATGTCCCTTGACCAAAAAGTTTTATCTCGTCGAGATCTACAACATTGCCGAAGACCGCAAAGCGCTAGCTCGCAATCGAAAAATCGAGAATTTGAAAATTTTCTAAGTCTTGGGCCTCCCTAAGGAAAAGTTTCAAAAATCACGTTTGTCCCCTATTTTGAAGGGGAAGGAGTCGGTTCCGGGGCATGGTGTCTTCGGCAAAAAGTCTTATCTTTTTGCGTACTTTCGACTAGTTCAATAAAAATTTTTGACCCAAAATTTGTTCGGCGGACCCCTAGGTCGAAAAACCCGAAAAAAGTCGAAAAAAGTCGAAAATGTCGAAAAATGAGAAAACCTCATATTCGGACTCTACACGAGCCCCAGATATTGAAAAGTGAAATCCGCGGTCGATTTGGAACAAAAAATTTACCTAGGCAAAGTTGTATGGAGGTAGGGACCCCTGAGAAAAAAGTTTGGTCCCGAGGCTCCTTGGACCACCAAGTCCCTAGGTCGGACCAAAATCGGAAAAAATCCGACCAAAGTCGAAAGTGTCGAAAATTTTAAAAAACCCCTTTTGGGGCCCTATGGCCTCCCTAGATAATGAAAAGTGAGGTCCGCGGCCGATCCGGAAGAAAAACTTGACCTAGGAAAACTTGTATGACGGTGGGGACCCAAAAAAATTTCGATGAGTGTAGTTTAGACAGGCCGGAAAATGTATCGGTGGTCCGTATCAAGGGACGTCTTTTAGTTCCATGGGGTGGTGGTCGTCGAACAAAGTCGCCTAGGTCGACCACCAGAAAGACCAGTCGTGTTGTAATGGATGTTTTGACCACTTTACTAGGGAAACCTAGTAGGTCGAAGCAAATTTGGGGTTCGAGATGAGTTGGTGAAAGTTGGTCCAACCTAGGTGTGCTTGGTGGAGGTTGACCATGAAAGTAGAGCATGATGGGAATGACCATAACTTTGGTTCTAGATGTCGGATCGGTACACTTTCGGCAGTTTTGGAAAGGTGAAGGCCTGCTCTAGCTATGTTTCCTACCAAGCTGAGCGCCTACTAGTGACCCGGAGGAGGTATTAAGGGTCAAAGGCAAAAAGGGGTACCCTAAAGTGCGTGTGACCAAGAAAATGGGAAAAACGGTATCGCCTATAGCTCAGGCTGTATGGCTCGGATCGGAAAGCTTGGATATGCGTTGGAAAGGTCTTGACGAGCGCTAGCTATGTGTCCTACCAAGCGAAGCGCTAGGTGTTGAGCAAGTCGGTCATATTAGAGGGCAAAGGTGAAAAATGGTGGTTTAGAGGCGAAAATTCACCTAATGATCGAAAATAGCGGGCGAACGATAAGAGCTACGAACACGGCGTAGAACAATCATAAGTACGTTACCTCAAGACCTAACTTTGGCCAATATAGAGCGAGAAGATCGGAGGTACCCAAGAGGGTGATATGGCTGGTTCAAAGTTGGACCAAAACGAGACTTCAGAAATGGGTTGAAACACGGTATCGCGAATAACTCAGGCTGTATGGAACGGATCGACAAGCTTAGATCAGTGTTGGAAAGGTCGAACCGAGCGCTAACTATAATCCCAAACAACCGAAGCGCTAAGTGTTGAGCAAAACTGAGTTATTAAGCGACAAAGTGGAAAAATAATACCAAAATTTCCAAAAATCACACAAGACCAAGAATACCGAGCAGGCGGTAAGAGATAGCGGGTTGACGTAGAATACTTATAAGTTTGCCTCTACGAGACCTAAAAGTCGTCCATAGACAGCGAGAAGATCGGACCACTCTGGAAGGGTGATACGAGTGGTCAAAAATTGGCAAAAATGAAACATGGCTAAAATGGATTTGACTTGTGCACCGTATAGCTCCGGCTGTATGGCATGGATTGTTAAGCTAGGATATGTTTTGGAAAGGTAACACCCAGCGCTAGATACGACTAGAAGAAAGCAAAGCGCTAACTAGCATGATTTGGAAGTTATTAAGTGTCAAAGTCGAAAAATGTTACCAAAATTGAAACTCGAGTACATTGGGCCAAAAAGTACAAGTTGTGAAATTTGGACTTACGAGTAAAATACCGAGCAGGCGGTAAGAGATAGAGACTTGGTGTAGAACAATTATATGTTGGGCATGTTATAACCTATATTTGGCCCGAACATAGTGACGAGATCGGTGGTACCCAAAAGGGTGGTACAGGTGTTAGATGGTTTTCCCAGAGCATAAGCTCCACATGATATGGAAAACGGGAAACATCATAACTTCGGCTGTATGGCATGGTATGGAACGAACAAGGTATCGATGGAAAGAGAAAAGGTAGCGCTAACTATAATTCCTACCAAGCAAAGCGCTAGCATGTGACCGTTCGGGTGTTATTGTGAGTCAAAGTCAGAAATTGTTACCACGAGAGGCGAAAATCCGACTAAGTCCATGAATACCGGGCTGGCGGTAAGAGATACGGCTTGGCCGTAGAACATTTATAAGTTGGCCAATACAAGACCTAAGTTTCGTCCATAGACGACAAGAAGATCGAAGATACGTGAAGGTGAGATATGGGCGTCCCAAAGTGGGCCTTTGAAAAAGTGACAAACTTCCCTTATAACAGCATACACCAAATATCTCTGGCTCTATGGCACCGAATAAGAAGTTGAGGTCAGCGATAGAAAGGTGATAGTCAGCGCTAAATATCATACGAACAGAGTGAAGCGCTAAAGGGAAAGGATCTTGGTAATATAAGGTGACAAAGTCGAGAAAAGTTGCCTCAAAATCATGAAAAATGTGAAAAAATGGCTAAGTCCCGGGTGCCTTAAGGGCAGGTTGATCGAATGTACCGAGCTGGCGGTACGAGATAGAGACTTGGTGTAGAACAATTATATGTTTGGCATGGCAAGACCTACATTTGGTCAATACAAAGTGAGAAGATCAAAGAAACCCGTAAGGGTGATATTGGTGTCCAAAGGTAAAAAGCACTAAGTCTTGGGAAACTTATATGAAGAAAAAGGACCCTGATGGGTCATATAGGATGGATCGAAAAATCGGCTAAGTCCCAAAATGGGGATGTCAGAACTACACTCAAATGTTACCACACCAAGCAAGGCAAACTTATATGAAGCAAAGGACCCTGATGGGTCATATGGTATTGGTCGAAAAATCGGCTAAGTCCCAAAATGGGGATGTCAGAACTACACTCATGTGTTACCACACCAAGCAAGGCAAACTTATATGAAGCAAAGGACCCTGATGGGTCATATGGTATTTTACGAAAAATCGGCTAAGTCCCAAAATGGTGATGTCAGAACTACACTAAAATGTTACCACACCAAGCAAGGCAAACTTATATGAAGGCAAGGACCCTGATGGGTCATATGGTATGGATCGAAAAATCGGCTAAGTCCCAAAATGGGGATGTCTGAACTACACTCAAATGTTACCACATCAAGCAAGGCAAACTTATATGAAGGAAAGGACCCTGATGGGTCATATGGTATTTTACGAAAAATCGGCTAAGTCCCAAAATGGGGATGTCAGAACTACACTCATGTGTTACCACACCAAGCAAGGCAAACTTATATGAAGGCAAGGACCCTGATGGGTCATATGGTATTTTACGAAAAATCGGCTAAGTCCCAAAATGATGATGTCAGAACTACACTCAAATGTTACCACACCAAGCAAGGCAAACTTATATGAAGCAAAGGACCCTGATGGGTCATATGGTATTGATCGAAAAATCGGCTAAGTCCCAAAATGGGGATGTCAGAACTACACTCAAATGTTACCACACCAAGCAAGGCAAACTTATATGAAGGCAAGGACCCTGATGGGTCATATGGTATTTTACGAAAAATCGGCTAAGTCCCAAAATGGGGATGTCAGAACTACACTCAAATGTTACCACACCAAGCAAGGCAAACTTATATGAAGCAAAGGACCCTGATGGGTCATATGGTATTGATTGAAAAATCGGCTAAGTCCCAAAATGGGGATGTCAGAACTACACTCAAATGTTACCACACCAAGCAAGGCAAACTTATATGAAGCAAAGGACCCTGATGGGTCATATGGTATTGATTGAAAAATCGGCTAAGTCCCAAAATGGGGATGTCAGAACTACACTCAAATGTTACCACACCAAGCAAGGCAAACTTATATGAAGCAAAGGACCCATATGGGTCATATGGTATTTTACGAAAAATCGGCTAAGTCCCAAAATGATGATGTCAGAACTACACTCAAATGTTACCATACCAAGCAAGGCAAACTTATATGAAGGAAAGGACCCATATGGGTCATATGGTATTTTACGAAAAATCGGCTAAGTCCCAAAATGAGGATGTCAGAACTACAATAAAAAGTTACCACACCAAGCAAGGCAAAGTACCTAGGTGAACCCTAGGAAGAAACACGGACCAAGTCAGATGGCCTAAGTCAATAGAACAAGTGACCTAGGCAAAGTTGTATGGCGCTGAGGACCCTGAAAAATCTGGTTAGTGTAGTTTAGACAGGGTAGGTTTTTGGGTCGGCCGAACCCCCTTATTTTGGGTTTTGGCCTCATCAAGAAGCTACACCTAGGCAAACTGCCTAGGGTGAAAGTGCGAAGACCAATCGAATAGTAAGACAAGTTTTGACCGATCGCCCTAGGCAAGCTTGTATGAAGAAAGGGACCCTAAGGGTCATATGGAAATACATGAAAAATCGGCTAAGTCCCAAAATTGGGATGTCAGAACTACACTAAAAAGTTACCACATCAAGCAAGGCAAACTACCTAGGTGAACCCTAGCAAGAAACACGGACCAAGTCAGATGGCCTAAGTCAAGAGTGCAAGTGACCTAGGCAAAGTTGTATGACGGTGAGGACCCTGAAAAATCTGGTTAGTGTAGTTTAGACAGGGGAGGTTTTTGGGTCGGCTGAACCTCCTTATTTTGGGTTTTGACCTCCTCAAGAAGCTACACCTAGGCAAACTGCCTAGGGTGAAAGTGCGAAGACCAATCGAATAGTAAGACAAGTTTTGACCGATCGCCCTAGGCAAGCTTGTATGAAGAAAGGGACCCTAAGGGTCATATGGAAATACATGAAAAATCGGCTAAGTCCCAAAATTGGGATGTCAGAACTACACTAAAAAGTTACCACATCAAGCAAGGCAAACTACCTAGGTGAACCCTAGCAAGAAACACGGACCAAGTCAGATGGCCTAAGTCAAGAGTGCAAGTGACCTAGGCAAAGTTGTATGACGGTGAGGACCCTGAAAAATCTGGTTAGTGTAGTTTAGACAGGGGAGGTTTTTGGGTCGGCTGAACCTCCTTATTTTGGGTTTTGACCTCCTCAAGAAGCTACACCTAGGCAAACTGCCTAGGGTGAAAGTGCGAAGACCAATCGAATAGTAAGACAAGTTTTGACCGATCGCCCTAGGCAAGCTTGTATGAAGAAAGGGACCCTATGGGTCATATGGAAATACATGAAAAATCGGCTAAGTCCCAAAATTGGGATGTCTGAACTACACTAAAAAGTTACCACATCAAGCAAGGCAAAGTACCTAGGTGAACCCTAGCAAGAAACACGGACCAAGTCAGATGGCCTAAGTCAAGAGAACAAGTGACCTAGGCAAAGTTGTATGACGGTGAGGACCCTGAAAAATCTGGTTAGTGTAGTTTAGACAGGGGAGGTTTTTGGGTCGGCTGAACCTCCTTATTTTGGGTTTTGACCTCCTCAAGAAGCTACACCTAGGCAAACTGCCTAGGGTGAAAGTGCGAAGACCAATCGAATAGTAAGACAAGTTTTGACCGATCGCCCTAGGCAAGCTTGTATGAAGAAAGGGACCCTATGGGTCATATGGAAATACATGAAAAATCGGCTAAGTCCCAAAATTGGGATGTCTGAACTACACTAAAAAGTTACCACATCAAGCAAGGCAAAGTACCTAGGTGAACCCTAGCAAGAAACACGGACCAAGTCAGATGGCCTAAGTCAAGAGAACAAGTGACCTAGGCAAAGTTGTATGACGGTGAGGACCCTGAAAAATCTGGTTAGTGTAGTTTAGACAGGGGAGGTTTTTGGGTCGGCTGGACCTCCTTATTTCGGGTTTTGGCCTCCTCAAGAAGACAGACCTAGGCGAACTGCCTAGGGTGAAAGTGCGAAGACCAATCGAATAGTAAGACAAGTTTTGACCGATCGCCCTAGGCAAGCTTGTATGAAGAAAGGGACCCTATGGGTCATATGGAAATACATGAAAAATCGGCTAAGTCCCAAAATTAGGATGTCTGAACTACACTAAAAAGTTACCACATCAAGCAAGGCAAAGTACCTAGGTGAACCCTAGGAAGAAACACGGACCAAGTCGGATGGCCTAAGTCAAGAGTACAAGTGACCTAGGCAAAGTTGTATGGCGCTGAGGACCCTGAAAAATCGGGTTAGTGTAGTTCAGACAGGGGAGGTTTCAGGGTCGGCCGAACCTCCTTATTTCGGGTTTTGGCCTCCTCAAGAAGACAGACCTAGGCGAACTGCCTAGGGTGAAAGTGCGAAGACCAATCGAATAGTAAGACAAGTTTTGACCGATCGCCCTAGGCAAGCTTGTATGAAGAAAGGGACCCTATGGGTCATATGGAAATATACGAAAAATCGGCTAAGTCCCAAAATTGGGATGTCAGAACTACACTATAAAGTTACCACATTAGCAAGGCAGACTTGTATGAAGAACGGGACCCTGGTGAAAGTAGCAAATATCCCAAACCGAACATGAATATTATACACACAAGAGTACGAACATAAAGGAACACGGACCAAGCGTACCGAGAGAATCGGTACTATAGAACCCTCGTGGTTCTACACAAAGACTTTATGTTAGGGGTTCAAGCCCCATAGTACTCAAACGGTGACAGTAGCAAATATCCCAAAACGAACGTGAATCTTATTCACAAGAGTACGAACATAAAGGAACACGGACCAAGCGTACCGAGAGAATCGGTACTATAGAGCCCTCGTGGTTCTACACAAAGACTTTATGTTCGGGGTTCACACCCCAAATCGAACGTGGAATTTACTTTCTGATGGTCATGCGGTCGTCCAAAGGGGTCTAGTATCCTGGGATGACAAGCATCACGGGCACAGCTCGTATCAAAACAGTCGAAGAGGCCCGCGAAAGCTTGCTTTCCATGGCTATGCGATGCACAAATTGAGTTTACTCACCGTAGTATAAAACGAACGAACCGAACCTATCCGAGTAGGGATAATGGGCGCAGTAACATACTTCTGTGACCCAGCGAGAGTTGAACGAGGTGACATGAACTGTCAGTGGCTTATATCAGATGGGATACATACATGAGATTGCTTTCAAATCTACACTCGAAAACCTAACCAAGTAAAAGCGAACGTGGGGAGGATTCGAAACTGGTAACGAAATCTTAAGCTGGAAAGAGTCATCACTATGGATACATATTATGCGAAACCAATCAAGTGCTCAGTACTGATCCAAAACCTAAGAGCACTAGTGAACACCTTATTCTCACCCTAGTTCACATCCAAGTGATCGACCACGTGTGTGAAGCAAAGACCAATCGAATTCCTCAATGAACCGAACACTATGAACAAATGGCCAAAAACGTTATAACTATCCAAACATCCTACTATCTAGCGAAAGTCATCACGATGGAACCATACCATGATCTTTAACCTATAGCGCTCACCATATTCCTACCCAGAGTGCAAGTGAACAGATTGCCCACCCGTACCCAGTTCACAACCACGTGATCGACTAACATACCGAGGTTACCACAAGTCAAAGTTATACGTTTACAAGCGCAAGACCAATCGAAAACCCCGAAAGCAATCTCGACCCAAAATGTATTATCCGTGAGTGTAGTCGAGTCTCGTACTCGTCATCTGTAATCGTCGGATAGAATATCCAGTACACGGTTGTTTTTCCAAATGAAATCTACATACAGAACTCGCTCTTGGCAAATGGGTGGCAATGGCGCAATCAGGAGCGAGTTCCCGTCCGGGTGCCAAGTGATTGGCAAATGTCTGGGGGAAAGCAACCATATATTGATTTGTCTGTTAGTGTACTGGGTGTTTGAGGTATGTAGTATCCACGCTTGGTTGGGTGTGTCAGAGGACCGTGAATGCGTTCGCAACCCCAATTGGGGTACATCGGGAATGATTTTGTGGAACCGATGTGCCCGGCACACACTAAGTTTTGTTGCAAGTTAATAGTGTGCCATGTCCGGGGGGGTTGTGATTAAACTCTGGTGAATTGCGTACTGTGGTGATTGGGGTATGAAAGCCCCGCAGTTGCAATGATCGGACGCGCCTAGCGTGTCCTTTAGTTGATGGTAGGGAAATGAAGGCCCTTGTCAGCTCACCTAAGTATTCATGGAAGTTTGGCATAAGGTCGCTGTGGTAGGGGTATGAAGGCCCCGTCAGCGCATGCACAATCGGGCGCACGAGCGCTTAGCGGAGTCGAATGCCGCTCAAGTGCCTGTCCGGTGCATCGGGTGTGTGTGATACGAGGGCAATGAGGTTCGCACGGGGGCTCGCCTCCCGTGTGCTACCGGACTTGACAACATATAGAACGTGGTGTTTGCTCCTCCGGGTGCAATGGGACAATGAACATTCGAACGCAAAGTCGGAATTCTGGTTGATCCTACCAGTAATATACGCTCGTCTCAAAGGTTAAGCCATGCATGTCTAAGTACAAACAGATTTAATGTGAAACCGCATAAGGCTCAGTATAACAGCTATAATTTACGAGATCATCAACCTAGTTACTTGGATAACTGTGGAAAATCTAGAGCTAATACATGCAACATGCCAGGACCCTCGCGGGAACTGGTGCACTTATTAGTCAAACCAATCGCGGGTTCTCCGTGTCATTGAGTTGAAGTCTGGATAATGATGCTGATCGTATGGTCTCGCACCGACGACAGATCTCGCAAATATCTGCCCTATCAACTATGGATGGTAGTATAGAGGACTACCATGGTTGCAACGGGTAACGGGGAATCAGGGTTCGATTCCGGAGAGGGAGCCTGAGAAATGGCTACCACATCCAAGGAAGGCAGCAGGCGCGTAAATTACCCAATCCCGGGACGGGGAGGTAGTGACGAGAAATAACAATATGAAACTCTTTAATGATGTTTCATAATTGGAATGAGTAGAGCATAAATCCTTCTACGAGGATCAAGTGGAGGGCAAGTCTGGTGCCAGCAGCCGCGGTAATTCCAGCTCCACTAGCGTATATTAAAATTGTTGCGGTTAAAACGTTCGAAGTTGATACTTGTCCAACACAGTCCGGCTCCGCCGACCCGGTCAACCCGTGGTCGGTGGGCCAAGTCGGAATCTGGTTGCGACTCAATGGTGTGGTAGGGCACCAAGTCTGTGTCATGGTGTGCCCTTCAACGGGTGCAAGTGTAACATAGAGCTCGACCGCTCACGTTTACCTTGAACAAATTAGAGTGCTTAAAGCAGGGTACCCAAACGCCCTAGAATAATCTTGCATGGAATAATGGAATACGACCTTGGTCTAATCTTTCATTGGTTTGTACTCAGACCGGAGGTAATGATTAACAGAAGTAGTTGGGGACACTAGTATTACGGCGCGAGAGGTGAAATTCGTAGACCGTCGTAAGACTAACTAAAGCGAAGGCATTTGTCAAGGATGCTTTCTTTAATCAAGAACGAAAGTTAGAGGATCGAAGGCGATTAGATACCGCCCTAGTTCTAACCGTAAACGATGCCAACTAGCAATTGGGAGACGCTACAACCAGGTGCTCTCAGTAGCTTCCGGGAAACCAAAGTCAGGTTCCGGGGGAAGTATGGTTGCAAAGTTGAAACTTAAAGGAATTGACGGAAGGGCACCACAATGAAATGGAGCTTGCGGTTCAATTTGACTCAACACGGGAAAACTTACCAGGTCCGAACTTATGGAGGTGAGACAGATTAATAGCTCTTTCTCAAATTTAAGGGTAGTGGTGCATGGCCGTTCTTAGTTCGTGGATTGATTTGTCTGGTTAATTCCGATAACGAACGTGACTCACATATGCTAACTAGAACGCAGTCAGCGTTAATGCGTCGATGCCGATTGGAACGGGTTAGGACCTTTCGGTGGAGTATGACCTGACACCTTCGCTGTTCGTGTGCGCAAGTGCACTTACGGTACGCTGCTTAGCAGGACAATTTGTGTTTAGCAAAATGAGATCGAGCGATAACAGGTCCGTGATGCCCTTAGATGTTCTGGGCTACACGCGTGCTACAATGTGGGTAGCAGCGTGTCTCCTATTCCGAGAGGAACGGGAAATCACTCAAATACTCACTTAGTAGGGATTATGGATTGCAATGGTCCATATGAACTCGGAACTTCTAGTAAGTGCTGGTCATCAGCCAGCGTTGAATACGTCCCTGCCCTTTGTACACACCGCCCGTCGCTACTACCGATGGATTATTTAGTGAGGTCTTTGGAGATGATCGTTCGCTGGATCCTCGTGA
Organism: Anopheles coustani; assembly: GCF_943734705.1. Taxonomy (NCBI): domain Eukaryota; kingdom Metazoa; phylum Arthropoda; class Insecta; order Diptera; family Culicidae; genus Anopheles; species Anopheles coustani. The sequence goes on along the minus strand of NW_026525120.1, from coordinate 14,841 downwards.
ACCGCGTCTGCTTTATCGAAGTTGACCGAACTTGATGATTTAGAGGAAGTAAAAGTCGTAACAAGGTTTCCGTAGGTGAACCTGCGGAAGGATCATTAGTGGCCAAGTGATCCTTCCAGAAGTCCGAACCTGCGGGTTGAGACTTCGGCACAAGTTGCCATATGATAATTGACGAAACACTATAGAAGTCCGAACCTGCGGGTTGAGACTTCGGCACAAGTTGCCATATGATAATTGACGAAACACTATAGAAGTCCGAACCTGCGGGTTGAGACTTCGGCACAAGTTGCCATATGATAATTGACGAAACACTATAGAAGTCCGAACCTGCGGGTTGAGACTTAGGCACAAGTTGCCTTATATAAAACTTCGAACAAATACACAAGTCCGAACCTGCGGGTTGAGACTTAGGCACAAGTTGCCATATGATAGTTGACGAAACACGTTAGAAGTCCGAACCTGCGGGTTGAGACTTCGGCACAAGTTGCCATATGAACATTGACGAAACACTATGAAGTCCGAACCTGCGGGTTGAGACTTAGGCACAAGTTGCCTTATATATAACTTCGAACAAATACACAAGTCCGAACCTGCGGGTTGAGACTTAGGCACAAGTTGCCTTATATATAACTTCGAACAAATACACAAGTCCGAACCTGCGGGTTGAGACTTAGGCACAAGTTGCCTTATATATAACTTCGAACAAATACACAAGTCCGAACCTGCGGGTTGAGACTTAGGCACAAGTTGCCTTATACATACATTGGACAAATAAACAGAAGTCCGAACCTGCGGGTTGAGACTTAATGCGATCTAGATACCAAGTTGACATCCAATACCTGTTGAGCAAAACCAAAGATTCCCTGTTCTCGAATGAATACACTATATAACAGGGAATCATGAAGAAATCAAGCAAGCGTGGAACAAAGTCATCACTTGGACATGCTCGATAGCCAACCACATGACATTAACCTAAGAGAGCATGCAAACCACATGATACCTATAAACGATTAACCCGCCCTAGTTCAATCGTTCGCCAAGTGATGACTTCAGTATGGCTAAGAGAAAAACTTTTAAATGGGAAAAACTCTAAGTCCGAACCTCCGGGTTGAGACTTTCCGCGTCCGGAGGTACGCGTACCGCCTACCCGAAAGATGGTGAATCAGGGGTGTCCGATCAGCAATGGTCGGATGCCCCGTCGTAGTCCAACTATGACAATCAAAGTCAAGACCTCCGGGTTGAGACTTTCCGCGTCCGGAGGTACGCGTACCGCCTACCCGAAAGATGGTGTGCTTCTGGGGTATTCGATGAGTCGGATACCCCGTCGTAGTCCAACTATGACAATACAAAGTCAAGACCTCCGGGTTGAGACTTCCGCGTCGGAGGTGCGCGCACCGCCTACCCGAAAGATGATGAATCAGGGGTGTTCGATCAGCAATGGTCGGATGCCCCGTCGTAGTCCAACTATGACAATCAAAGTCAAGACCTCCGGGTTGAGACTTTCCGCGAGTACAAGCATAAAGGAACACGGACCAAGCCGTACCGAGAGAATCGGTACTAGAGCCCTTGTGGTTCTACATTGAGAGAGCCCTCGTGGTTCTCATTAGGGGCTTTATGCAAGTCGTACTCAATACTGTGGTGTGAAGTATAAAGTAGTCCTCGCCTGGTCCACGCTGCTTCGGCGGTCCTGGGTAAGATAGTTAATTCTAGCTTGCCCTATAGTGGAATGAGGACACTTAATGCTTCGTCTTTTAGCGGCGGCTAGACTCCTCCTCACGGGGAACGAGTTGACGCGCACAGCGGCGGCTTACGCACTATGGCAATCATGGATGCCTGAAGATTCCGTGAAGTTCTCCCCTGGTCCACGCTGCCTCGGCAGTCCTGGGTAAAATGGAATATTTCCAGCTTGCCCTATAGTGGAAGAGGACTATCCAACAATACAAAGTCAAGACCTCCGGGTTGAGACTTTCCGCGTCGGAGGTGCGCGCACCGCCTATCCGAAAGATGGTGTAACAGGGGTGTTCGATCAGCAATGGTCGGATGCCCCGTCATAGTCCAACTATGACAACCAAAGTCAAGACCTCCGGGTTGAGACTTTCCGCGTCCGGAGGTACGCGTACCGCCTACCCGAAAGATGGTGTGCTTCTGGGGTATTCGATGAGTCGGATACCCCGTCGTAGTCCAACTATGACAATCAAAGTCAAGACCTCCGGGTTGAGACTTTCCGCGTCGGAGGTGCGCGCACCGCCTATCCGAAAGATGATGAGTCAGGGGTGTTCGATCAGCAATGGTCGGATGCCCCGTCGTAGTCCAACTATGACAATACAAAGTCAAGACCTCCGGGTTGAGACTTTTCGCGAGTACAAGCATAAAGGAACACGGACCAAGCCGTACCGAGAGAATCGGTACTAGAGCCCTCGTGGTTCTACATTGAGAGAGCCCTCGTGGTTCTCATTAGGGGCTTTATGCAAGTCGTACTCAATACTGTGGTGTGAAGTATAAAGTATAGAGTCCTCCACTGGTCCACGCTGCTCCGGCAGTCCTGGGTAAGATAGTTCATTCTAGCTTGCCCTATGTGGAAGAGGACTCAATACCCTACCTGTTGAGCTTGAAACAAAGTCATCACTTGGGCATGCTCATATTGCCATACACAATTACATTATATTCGAATGAGCATGCAAGCGACCCTATATAGACCGAACCAAAACGATAGATACCGCCGTAGTTCACCCCCACCAAGTGATGACTTCAGTATGGCTAGTGTGTGAAGTATAAAGTATAGTCCTCCCCTGGTCCACACTGCTTCGGCGGTCCTGGGTAAGATAGTTAGTTCTAGCTTGCCCTATGTGGAAGAGGACACAATACTTAATACTGTGGTGTAATGGACAAGGTATAGTCCTCCACTGGTCCACGCTGCTCCGGCGGTCCTGGGTAAGATAGTTCATTCTAGCTTGCCCTATGTGGAAGAGGACTCAATACCCTACCTGTTGAGCTTGAAACAAAGTCATCACTTGGGCATGCTCATATTGCCATACAATATTCCATTATCTACTAATGAGCATGCAGCTATATGATTATAACCTGTAAACGATTACCCCGCCGTAGTTCAGCGCTTCAACCAAGTGATGACTTCAGTATGGCTAGTGTGTGAAGTATAAAGTATAGTCCTCCCCTGGTCCACACTGCTTCGGCGGTCCTGGGTAAGATAGTTAGTTCTAGCTTGCCCTATGGTGGAAGAGGACACCATACTTAATACTGTGGTGTAATGAACAAAGTATAGTCCTCCACTGGTCCACGCTGCTTTGCAGTCCTGGGTAAGATAGTTAATTCTAGCTTGCCCTATGTGGAAGAGGGCATACAAGACAAAGTATAGTTCTCCCCTGGTCCACGCTGCTTCGGCGGTCCTGGGTAAGATAGTTAATTCTAGCTTGCCCTATGTGGAAGAGAGCATACATGAACCAAGAACGAAGGTTATGATCGAGGAATGATTCGACAACTAACCGATGGTATGAAATGTGAAGAATTCAAGCAAGCACACAATCAAGTCATCACTTGGGCATGCTCGATAGCCAACCTCATGACATTAACCTAGTAGAGCATGCGAAAACCAATATATATGTAAACGATGCCCCTCCCTAGTTCAGCGCTTCAACCAAGTGATGACTTCAGAATGGCTAAATCAAATCGGTTCAAAACATACCATCGGTACCCTATTGAAACACACAAGTCGATATCAAACCTCATGATTGTGTAGTCCTCCACTGGTCCACGCCGCTTCGGCGGTCCTGGGTAAGATAGTTCATTCTAGCTTGCCCTATGTGGAAGAGGGCACATTACTCAATACTGTGGTGTTATGAACAAAGTATAGTCCTCCACTGGTCCACGCTGCTCCGGCGGTCCTGGGTAAGATAGTTCATTCTAGCTTGCCCTATGTGGAAGAGGGCATACAAGACAAAGTATAGTTCTCCCCTGGTCCACGCTGCTCCGGCGGTCCTGGGTAAGATAGTTAATTCTAGCTTGCCCTATGTGGAAGAGAGCATACATGAAACAAGAACGAAGGTTATGATCGAGGAATGATTCGACAACTAACCGATGGTATGAAATGTGAAGAATTCAAGCAAGCACACAATCAAGTCATCACTTGGGCATGCTCGATAGCCAACCCTATGACATTAACCTAGTAGAGCATGCGAAAACCAATATATACAAGTAATGTAAACGATGCCTCCCTAGTTCAGCGCTTCAACCAAGTGATGACTTCAGAATGGCTAAATCAAATCGGTTCAAAACATACCATCGGTACCCTATTGAAACACACAAGTCGATATCAAACCTCATGATTGTGTAGTCCTCCACTGGTCCACGCCGCTTCGGCCGTCCTGGGTAAAATGGAACATTCCAGCTTGCCCTATGTGGAAGAGGGCACATTACTCAATACTGTGGTGTGAAGTATAAAGTTCAGTTCTCCCCTGGTCCACGCTGCTTCGGCGGTCCTGGGTAAGATAGTTCATTCTAGCTTGCCCTATGTGGAAGAGGACACTTCATACTTCGTCTCTAAGCGGCGGCTTGACTCCTCCCTACGGGGAACGGGTTTACGCGCACAGCGGCGGCTTACGCACTATGGCAGTCATGGATGCCTTACGTTTCTATGAAAAGTGTGTTCCTCCCCTGGTCCACGCTGCTTCGGCAGTCCTGGGTAAGATAGTTAGTTCTAGCTTGCCCTATGTGGAAGAGGACACGTAGACTTACTGTGGTGTGAAGTATAAAGTTCAGTTCTCCCCTGGTCCACGCCGCTTCGGCCGTCCTGGGTAAAATGGATTCATCCAGCTTGCCCTATGTGG
>NW_026525120.1:0-2500 GCF_943734705.1 Anopheles coustani | reverse complement strand
ACTTGTGAGCGATTGGCATACGTTACCACATGAAGAGAAAAATTGGCTAAGTCCCGGATCCATATTATATGAAGAGAAAAATCGGCTAAGTCCCGGATCCATATTATATGAAGAGAAAAATTGGCTAAGTCCCGGATCCATATTATATGAAGAGAAATATCGGCTAAGTCCAGGATCCATATATAATAACCTAATAATCGGCTAAGTCCCGGATCCATATTATATGAAGAGAAAAATCGGCTAAGTCCAGGATCCATATATAATAACCTAATAATCGGCTAAGTCCAGGATCCATATATAATAACCTAATAACAGGCTAAGTCCAGGATCCATATTATATGAAGAGAAAAATCGGCTAAGTCCGAGATTGGGTCTGTCAGACATACACTTTCAAGATACCACACAAGCAAGCAAGATGGCCTAGTGATGGAACCATATAATATGAAGAGAAAAATCGGCTAAGTCCGAGATTGGGTCTGTCGGAAATACACTATCAAGTTACCACACAAGCAAGCAAGATGGCCTAATGATGGATCCATATGATATGAAGAGAAAAATCGGCTAAGTCCAGGATCCATATAATATGAAGAGAAAAATCGGCTAAGTCCCAGATTGGGTCTGTCAGAAATACACTTCCAAGTTACCACACAAGCAAGCAAGATGGCCTAGTGATGGATCCATATGATATGAAGAGAAAAATCGGCTAAGTCCAGGATCCATATAATATGAAGAGAAAAATCGGCTAAGTCCCAGATTGGGTCTGTCAGAAATACACTTCCAAGTTACCACACAAGCAAGCAAGATGGCCTAGTGATGGATCCATATGATATGAAGAGAAAAATCGGCTAAGTCCCAGATTGGGTCTGTCAGAAATACACTTCCAAGTTACCACACAAGCAAGCAAGATGGCCTAGTGATGGATCCATATGATATGAAGAGAAAAATCGGCTAAGTCCAGGATCCATATAATATGAAGAGAAAAATCGGCTAAGTCCCAGATTGGGTCTGTCAGAAATACACTTCCAAGTTACCACACAAGCAAGCAAGATGGCCTAGTGATGGATCCATATGATATGAAGAGAAAAATCGGCTAAGTCCCAGATTGGGTCTGTCAGACATACACTATCAAGTTACCACACAAGCAAGCAAGATGGCCTAGTGATGGATCCATATGATATGAAGAGAAAAATCGGCTAAGTCCCAGATTGGGTCTGTCAGAAATACACTTCCAAGTTACCACATGAGCAAGCAAGATGGCCTAGTGATGGATCCATATAATATGCAGAGAAAAATCGGCTAAGTCCCAGATTGGGTCTGTCAGAAATACACTTCCAAGTTACCACATGAGCAAGCAAGTTACCACATGAAGAGAAAGCCGGCAAAGTCTGGGAATGTTACCACATGAACTGGAAAATGGGCAAAAACCTACCTTCACAGGGAACGTGAATAAGTAAGGCTGTAGACATCGGATCGACAAGCCAAAGACTGATATGGAAAGGAAATGAGTAGTACTAGCTTTCCTGAGAGTTGCAGAGCTTAGACTGCATATGAACGAAAGTTATTAAGCGTCAAAGTCAGAGAAGTTACCCAAAGGAACACAAGTTCCAACTTAGAGCATGTATACCGCCTAGACGGTAAGAGGTACGGCCAGGCTGAGGAATAAGGAAATGTTGGCCAACATGTTCCCTAACTATCCCCCGAAGACCGCAAAGCAATCCAACATCAACCAAGAAAGTTATAGCCCGATCAAGGAAACACCTACTTTGCACCGATATTGCACCAAATACATGTACCAAGCACCTTCGGTTGCATACCTGCAGGGGTTTACCATAGTAGGCCATGGAAGACCGATATACCGAACATAATCACTTTCTATCTCCTCGGGTGTTTGAGATAGCGCTTTGCGGTACAAGAACGAAAGTTAGACTTTATCTTGGTGCATCTTTTTGCCCAAGATCACAAGACCCTATCTACCAAGGCAAGAAAGTTGTGTGGGGACAAAATGTCCAAAAGTGCCCAAAGTGGCACACTTGAACCATATATTCGAGAAAAACACAAGTGTGGGCCCGAGCTAGCAAGTTGAAATGTTCTGACCGTCAGTAGCCCTAGTTGAGGTGCACTTATCATTATATGAGGCCAACGTGCCAGCTAGTCTCTAAAGGGGCGATATGGGTGTTCCAAGGTTTGTACCCAATTGAGGAAAAAACAGGGTAAGGTACGGTGTACCGCGAATAACTCGGGCTATAGATGTCCGATCGATGAGTTTGGCATATGTATGGAAAGGTCTCGACGAGACCTAACTACCCTGAAAGTATGAAGGCAAAGACTTGAATGACCGGGAAGTTATTAAGTGCACAAGTGGTAAAGTTGCACCAAAGTCCATGTTACCCGAAGTGGTACATGAACACCCAATATTCGACCAAAACACAAGTTTAGAGACGAGCTAGCGAGCTACATTGTTCAGACCGTCAGTAGCCCGCATCAAGACACGCATTTCATT
>NW_026525119.1:27500-28561 GCF_943734705.1 Anopheles coustani | reverse complement strand
TGTGTAGTCCTCCACTGGTCCACGCCGCTTCGGCCGTCCTGGGTAAAATGGAACATTCCAGCTTGCCCTATGTGGAAGAGGGCACATTACTCAATACTGTGGTGTGAAGTATAAAGATCAGTTCTCCCCTGGTCCACGCTGCTTCGGCGGTCCTGGGTAAGATAGTTCATTCTAGCTTGCCCTATGTGGAAGAGGACACTTAATACTTCGTCTCTAAGCGGCGGCTTGACTCCTCCCTACGGGGAACGGGTTTACGCGCACAGCGGCGGCTTACGCACTATGGCAGTCATGGATGCCTTACGTTTCTATGAAAAGTGTGTTCCTCCCCTGGTCCACGCTGCTTCGGCAGTCCTGGGTAAGATAGTTAGTTCTAGCTTGCCCTATGTGGAAGAGGACACGTAGACTTACTGTGGTGTGAAGTATAAAGTTCAGTTCTCCCCTGGTCCACGCCGCTTCGGCCGTCCTGGGTAAAATGGATTCATCCAGCTTGCCCTATGTGGAATGAGGACACTTTATGCTTCGTCTCTAAGCGGCGGCTTGCTCCTCCCTACGGGAATGGGTATACGCGCACAGCGGCGGCTTACGTTATGGCAGTCATGGATGCCTTACGTTTCCATGAAAAGTGTGTTCCTCCCTGGTCCACGCTGCTCCGGCAGTCCTGGGTAAGATAGTTAGTTCTAGCTTGCCCTATGTGGAAGAGGACACGTAGACTTACTGTGGTGTGAAGTATAAGGTTCAGTTCTCCCCTGGTCCACGCCGCTTCGGCCGTCCTGAGTAAAATGGATTCATCCAGCTTGCCCTATGTGGAATGAGGACACTTTATGCTTCGTCTCTAAGCGCGGCTTGCTCCTCCCTACGGGGAACGGGTATACGCGCACAGCGGCGGCTTACGCAAGTTAGTCACCCTCGGCAGTGGATCACTCGGCTCATGGATCGATGAAGACCGCAGCTAACTGCGCGTCATAATGTGAACTGCAGGACACATGAACATTGATAAGTTGAACGCATATTGCACGTCGTGGGAACCTACCATGATGTACAGATGACTGAGCGCTTATATT
>NW_026525119.1:0-22500 GCF_943734705.1 Anopheles coustani | reverse complement strand
TGGTTTGGTTTTGGTGACCCAATACTAGATGTACCATCTCGGTGGTATGTCAGTATCACCTATACTCCAGACCACTTGCATGGTTAGCAAGCGTTGTGATCTAATGGCCCAACCGGGCAAACACTTTGGGTTCGCAAGGACTTAGAGTGCCGGGACGGGTTGGCGGATCCAACACTCTGGGTACCTCCGGGTACTTGGGGTTGGTTGAGGACTTGGTGAACAAACACTTGATATACACTCTCCGGATGTACTTCGGGTGTCACCTGTTGTCCGAGACCACTTGCATGGTTAGCAAGCGTTGTGATTCAATGGCCCTACCGGGCAAACACTTTGGGTTCGCAAGGACTTGGAGTGCCGGGACGGGTTGGCGGATCCAACACTCTGGGTACCTCCGGGTACTTGGGGTTGGTTGAGGACTTGGTGAACAAACACTTGTTGTACACTCTCCGGATGTACTTCGGTGTCACCTGTTGTCCGAGGCCACTTGCATGGTAGCAAGCGTTGTGATACAATGGCCCTACCGGGCAAACACTTTGGGTTCGCAAGGACTTGGAGTGCCGGGACGGGTTTGCGGATCCAACACTCTGGGTACCTCCGGGTACTTGGGGTTGGTTGAGGACTTGGTGAACAAACACTTGATATACACTCTTCGGATGTACTTCGGGTATCGCCTGTTGTCCGAGACCACTTGCATGGTTAGCAAGCGTTGTGGTCTAATGGCCCTACCGGGCAAACACTTTGGGTTCGCGAGGACTTAGAGTGCTGGTAGTGGTTGGCGGACCCAACACTCTGGGTACCTCCGGGTACTTGGGGTTGGTTGAGGACTTGGTGAACAAACACTTGTTGTACACTCTCCGGATGTACTTCGGGTGTCACCTGTTGTCCGAGACCACTTGCATGGTTAGCAAGCGTTGTGGTCTAATGGCCCTACCGGGCAAACACTTTATGTTCGCGAGGACTTGGAGTGCTGGTAGTGGTTGGCGGACCCAACACTTCGGGTACCTCCGGGTACTTGGGGTTGGTTGAGAACTTGGTGAAGATACCCCTGTCACCTTGTTCGAGGCCACTTGCATGGTCGCAAGCGTTGTGATACAATGGCCCTACCGGGCAAACACTTTGGGTTCGCAAGGACTTGGAGTGCCGGGACGGGTTGGCGGATCCAACACTCTGGGTACCTCCGGGTACTTGGGTTGGTTGAGGACTTGGTGAGCAAACACTTGATATACGTTCTTCGGATGTACTTCGGGTGTCACCTGTTGTCCGAGGCCACTTGCATGGTCAACGGTTGAGGTGGTGATGGCGGGTCGGTGCTGTAGGGTGCCGGCCTGTTGGCTGCCTTGGCCGGGTTGGTTGGTTAACACTTGATTGGGCTTGCACCCGAGGGTAATGGCACTTGAAGGTGGGTACTGGCCGGCTGACCTGGTGTGATGGTTGGTTGGTGAACACTTGGCGGTACTTGCACTTGGCTGTGCTTGGACTTGAAGGTGGGATCCGGCTGGCCTAGGCCATTGGTGGTTGGTTGGTGGGTTAGCCCTTAGCTGGGCTGGCTGGCTGGCTGGCCATCGGTGGTGTGGTGTGGTGTGGTGTGTGGAGTCGAGCATCGCGCGCCGTTGCCTTCTTCGGAGTGTTGTGGGTACGCAAGTGCTTGCAGTGCAAAGAGGTTGGTGATGGAGTGACATTGCCTTCACCATGGAGTTGCGGGTACTTAGGTACTTGCAAGGAGATGGTGGTATGGTGGTGTTGCGTGTGTGGTGTTCGATTAGAAAGATATATTTTCTAAGTCCGGATTAGTGCTGTCAGTGAGGCCGCCACTAACAGGTCCTCCACGGCCTCCGTGGTTCTTGACTTGGCGCTATTCCGGACTTGGGGCGATCACGATGTCCCCGTGCGGGACTTAGAAGATGGAAGAACACAAGTACCCTTATCCCATGACTTGTGAGCGATTGGCATACGTTACCACATGAAGAGAAAATTGGCTAAGTCCAGGATCCATATTATATGAAGAGAAAATCGGCTAAGTCCCGGATCCATATTACATGAAGAGAAAAATCGGCTAAGTCCAGGATCCATATTATATGAAGAGAAAAATCGGCTAAGTCCAGGATCCATATATATTAACCTAATAATCGGCTAAGTCCAGGATCCATATTATATGAAGAGAAAAATCGGCTAAGTCCAGGATCCATATTACATGAAGAGAAAAATCGGCTAAGTCCCGGATCCATCTATAATAACCTAATAATCGGCTAAGTCCAGGATCCATATGATATGAAGAGAAAAATCGGCTAAGTCCAAGATCCATATGATATGAACAGAAAAATCGGCTAAGTCCAGGATCCATATATAATAACCTAATAATCGGCTAAGTCCAGGATCCATATAATATGAAGAGAAAAATCGGCTAAGTCCCAGATTGGGTCTGTCAGAAATACACTTCCAAGTTACCACACAAGCAAGCAAGATGGCCTAGTCATGGATCCATATAATATGAAGAGAAAAATCGGCTAAGTCCCAGATTGGGTCTGTCAGACATACACTTCCAAGTTACCACACAAGCAAGCAAGATGGCCTAGTGATGGATTCATATAATATGAAGAGAAAAATCGGCTAAGTCCGAGATTGGGTCTGTCAGAAATACACTTCCAAGTCACCACGCAAGCAAGCAAGATAGCCTAGTGATGGATCCATATGATATGAAGAGAAAAATCGGCTAAGTCCGAGATTGGGTCTGTCAGAAATACACTTCCAAGTTACCACACAAGCAAGCAAGATGGCCTAAGGATGGATCCATATGATATGAACAGAAAAATCGGCTAAGTCCCAGATTGGGTCTGTCAGAAATACACTTTCAAGTTACCACACAAGCAAGCAAGATGGCCTAGTGATGGATCCATATGATATGAAGAGAAAAATCGGCTAAGTCCGAGATTGGGTCTGTCAGAAATACACTTTCAAGTTACCACACAAGCAAGCAAGATGGCCTAGTGATGGATCCATATAATATGAAGAGAAAAATCGGCTAAGTCCGAGATTGGGTCTGTCGGAAATACACTTTCAAGTTACCACACAAGCAAGCAAGTTACCACATGAAGAGAAAGCCGGCAAAGTCCGGGAATGTTACCACATGAACTGGAAAATGGGCAAAAACCTACCTTCACAGGCAACGTGAATAAGTCAGGCTGTAGACATCGGATCGACAAGCCAAAGACTGATATGGAAAGGAAATGAGTAGTACTAGCTTTCCTGAGAGTTGCAGAGCTTAGACTGCATATGAACGAAAGTTATTAAGCGTCAAAGTCAGAGAAGTTACCCAAAGGAACACAAGTTCCAACTTAGAGCATGTATACCGCCTAGACGGTTAGAGGTACGGCCAGGCTGAGGAATAAGGAAATGTTGGCCAACATGTTCCCTAACTATCCCCCGAAGACCGCAAAGCAATCCAACATCAACCAAGAAAGTTATAGCCCGATCAAGGAAACACCTACTTTGCACCGATATTGCACCAAATACATGTACCAAGCACCTTCGGTTGCATACCTGCAGGGGCTTACCATAGTAGGCCATGGAAGACCGATATACCGAACATAATCACTTTCTATCTCCTCGGGTGTTTGAGATAGCGCTTTGCGGTACAAGAACGAAAGTTAGACTATATCTTGGTGCATCTTTTTGCCCAAGATCACAAGACCCTATCTACCAAGGCAAGAAAGTTGTGTGGGGACAAAATGTCCAAAAGTGCCCAAAGTGGCACACTTGAACCAATATATTCGAGAAAAACACAAGTGTGGGCCCGAGCTAGCAAGTTGAAATGTTCTGACCGTCAGTAGCCCTAGTTGAGGTGCACTTATCATTATATGAGGCCAACGTGCCAGCTAGTCTCTAAAGGGGCGATATGGGTGTTCCAAGGTTTGTACCCAATTGAGGAAAAAACAGGGTAAGGTACGGTGTACCGCGAATAACTCGGGCTATAGATGTCCGATCGATGAGTTTGGCATATGTATGGAAAGGTCTCGACGAGACCTAACTACCCTGAAAGTATGAAGGCAAAGACTTGAATGACCGGGAAGTTATTAAGTGCACAAGTGGTAAAGTTGCACCAAAGTCCATGTTACCCGAAGTGGTACATGAACACCCAATATTCGACCAAAACACAAGTTTAGAGACGAGCTAGCGAGCTACATTGTTCAGACCGTCAGTAGCCCGCATCAAGACACGCATTTCATTATATTGAGCCTAGCCGCTAGCTCGACTCGAAGTCGGTCATATGGTTGGTTGATGATTTGGACCGACCACGTGGTGTACCAAGGTGATGTACCTTTCATGAATTAAAACTCTGGCTGTATGGCACTGAGCGACAAGCTAAGGTGTGATTTGGAATAGTCTTGAGTGGGACTATTTAGGAAAAATGCGAACAAAAAATCACAAAGTCCTTGGGCGAAGCTATTAGCGAAACATAGAGCAAATTGGTACCAAAAACTCTGGAAATGGGACTTGAGTCAAAAATAACCGCAAGTTGGAGAAGAGATAGCAAGCTTGCGTAGAACAATTATATTTGGTGCATGGTATCACCAACAAAAAAGTATATGGGGCCAAGGTGCTGGCTGGCCTCCAAAGTGGAGATATGGGCGATCCAAAGTTTGTACCCAAGTACGAACAAGTATGGAAAAAACAGGGTAAGGTACCAAGTACCATGAATAACTTCGGCTGTAGATGGCCGAGCAAGACAAACGGCATACCGTTGGAAGGTCTCTGGGAGACCTATCTACCCTGAAAGTTTCATGAGGCTGAGTTGAAAGACCACGGAGATATTAGGTGATGATGGTCGTATTTGGGGACCAAGTCGCAGGAAATGGCACTTGACCAAAATCCCCCTTGGAAGGTGAATACCGGCTTACCGGTAAGAGATAGCGACTTGGCTTAGAATATTCATAAGTTGGGCGTGTAGAGACGCAACTTTCATTATATGGGGCCAACCCGGTCAGGGTGCTCCAAGTCGGTCGTTTGGTCGGTTTATGGTTTGGGCCGACCACGTGGTGTACCAAGTTGAGGTACCTTTCATGAATTATAACTCGGTCAGTTTGCCACCGAGCGACAAGTTCCGTTGTGATTTGGAATGGTCTTGAGAGGGAATATCAAGCAAAAATACAAACAGAATATCAGCTTGTCCATGGCCGAAGCTATTAGTGAAACATAGAGCAACAAGGGTCCAAAAAACGAATGAAATGGGACTTGGACCAAGAATAACGGCAAGTTGGAGAAGAGATAGCAAGTTGACGTAGAACAATTATATTTAGTGCATGGTATGACCAACAAAAAAGTATATGGGGCCAAGGTGCTGGCTGGCCTCCAAAGTGGAGATATGGGCGATACAAAGTTTGTACCCAAGTACGAACAAGTATGGAAAAAACAGGGTAAGCTACCAAGTACCATGAATAACTTCGGCTGTAGATGGCCGAGCGAGGCGAACGGCATACCGTTGGAAAGGTCTCGGGGAGACCTATCTACCCTGAAAGTTTCATGAGGCTGAGTTGAAAGACCACGGAGATATTAGGTGATGATTGTCCAATTCGGGGACCAAGTCGCAGGAAATGGCACTTCACCAAAATCACCCTTGGAAGGTGGATACTGGCTTACCGGTAAGAGATAGCGACTTGGCGTAGAATATTCATAAGTTGGGCGTGTAGAGACGCAACTTTCATTATATGGGGGCAACCAGGTCAGGGTGCTCCAAGTCGGTCGTTTGGTCGGTTTATGGTTTGGGCCGACCACGTGGTGTACCAAGTTGAGGTACCTTTCATGAATTATAACTCGGTCAGTTTGCCACCGAGCGACAAGTTCCGTTGTGATTTGGAATGGTCTTGAGAGGGAATATCAAGCAAAAATACAAACAGAATATCAGCTTGTCCATGGCCGAAGCTATTAGTGAAACATAGAGCAACAAGGGTCCAAAAACGAATGAAATGGGACTTGGACCAAGAATAACGGCAAGTTGGAGAAGAGATAGCAAGTTGACGTAGAACAATTATATTTAGTGCATGGTATGACCAACAAAAAAGTATATGGGGCCAAGGTGCTGGCTGGCCTCCAAAGTGGAGATATGGGCGATACAAAGTTTGTACCCAAGTATGGCAAAAACTGGTAGAGGTACCTTTCATGAATTACTGCTCAGGCTGTATGGCACTTAGCGGGACGCTTGGCTCTGGTATGGAATAGTCTTGAGTGGGACTATCAAGGAAAAATACGAACAAAAAATCACCATGTCCACGGACGAAGGTATTAGCGAAACTTAGAGCGAAATTGCGACCAAGTCGCTGGAAATGGCCCTTGGACCAAGTATACCGTCAAGGCGGTACGAGATAGCGAGTTGACGTGGAATATTTATAAGTTTGCCTCCACGAGACGAAAGTTTAGTTATATGGGGCCAACCCGCTCAGGGTTGTCCAAGTCGGTCATATGGCTGATCGAAATTTTCGACCAAGTACTGAGAAAACAGGGTAAGGTACCGTGTACCTCGAATAACTTTGGCTGTAGATGTCCGAGCGAGGCGAACGGCATAGCGTTGGAAAGGTCTTGAGGTGTTCTAGGCACCCTGAAAGTATGAGAAGGCTACCTGGAAAACTCGTGGAGATATTAGAGAAACATAGGGCCCAAAAGATACCAAGTCGCAGGAAATGGGCCCTCCATGAACACCCTAAAATCCCAATTACGGCTAAGTTGCAGGCCAGCTAGCGAAGTGAAATGTTCTAGGCATAACTAGAACACGTTAAGGCGCAACTTTTTGAATCAGAACTTTTTTCGATATCTGGCCCCCAAAGGGGGGATATGGTCGATCCAAGGATTTTTCCAAGTTTCGGTACTTTTTACGGTATCACTCATAGCTCCGGCTGTAAGTAAGCAAATGACAATCTAAGACATGATTTGGAAAGGTATTGAGTAGTACTAACTTACGTTAGAACACAGCGAAGCGCTATCGGTTCATGGCAAGGCCGATATAAGCAGTCAAAGATGAAAAATGTTGACAAAATGAACAAAAATTACCTTGGTACGCGAATAGCGGCCAGGGATGAAGAGGTACGAAGGTGGTGTAGAACAATTATAATTAGGGCTTGGTACGCTCTAAAAGTTTGCCGAAGACCGCAAAGCGCTCAGACCCATAGAAAGGGGTCATTTGGGCCGAACAGTGCGTGCAAAGAGGTGAAAATGCAAAAATTGCACTTTGGGGGGCGATTTGCGGGGGGAAGGAGGAGTCGGAGGGCAAAATGTCTCTTGACCAAAAAGTCTTATCTCGTCGAGATCTACAACATTGCCGAAGACCGCAAAGCGCTAGCTCGCAATCGAAAAATCGAGAATTTGAAAATTTTCTAAGTCTTGGGCTCCCTAAGGAAAAGTTTCAAAAATCACGTTTGTCCCCAATTTTGAAGGGGAAGGAGTCGGTTCCGGGGCATGGTGTCTTCGGCAAAAAGTCTTATCTTTTTGCGTACTTTCGACTAGTTCAATAAAAATTTTTGACCCAAAATTTGTTCGGCGGACCCCTAGGTCGAAAAACCCGAAAAAAGTCGAAAAAAGTCGAAAATGTCGAAAAATGAGAAAACCTCATATTCGGACTCTACACGAGCCCCAGATATTGAAAAGTGAAATCCGCGGTCGATTTGGAACAAAAAATTTACCTAGGCAAAGTTGTATGGAGGTAGGGACCCCTGAGAAAAAAGTTTGGTCCCGAGGCTCCTTGGACCACCAAGTCCCTAGGTCGGACCAAAATCGGAAAAAATCCGACCAAAGTCGAAAGTGTCGAAAATTTTAAAAAACCCCTTTTGGGGCCCTATGGCCTCCCTAGATAATGAAAAGTGAGGTCCGCGGCCGATCCGGAAGAAAAACTTGACCTAGGCAAACTTGTATGACGGTGGGGACCCAAAAAAATTTCGATGAGTGTAGTTTAGACAGGCCGGAAAATGTATCGGTGGTCCGTATCAAGGGACGTCTTTTAGTTCCATGGGGTGGTGGTCGTCGAACAAAGTCGCCTAGGTCGACCACCAGAAAGACCAGTCGTGTTGTAATGGATGTTTTGACCACTTTACTAGGGAAACCTAGTAGGTCGAAGCAAATTTGGGGTTCGAGATGAGTTGGTGAAAGTTGGTCCAACCTAGGTGTGCTTGGTGGAGGTTGACCATGAAAGTAGAGCATGATGGGAATGACCATAACTTTGGTTCTAGATGTCGGATCGGAACACTTGAGGCAGTTTTGGAAAGGTGAAGGCCTGCTCTAGCTATGTTTCCTACCAAGATAAGCGCCTACTAGTGACCCGGAGGAGGTATTAAGGGTCAAAGGCAAAAAGGGGTACCCTAAAGTGCATGTGACCAAGAAAATGGGAAAAACGGTATCGCGTATAGCTCAGGCTGTATGGCTCGGATCGGAAAGCTTGGATATGCGTTGGAAAGGTCTCAACGAGCGCTAGCTATGTGTCCTACCAAGCGAAGCGCTAGGTGTTGAGCAAGTCGGTCATATTAGAGGGCAAAGGTGAAAAATGGTGGTTTAGAGGCGAAAATTCACCTTATGATCGAAAATAGCGGGCGAACGATAAGAGCTACGAACACGGCGTAGAACAATCATAAGTACGTTACCACAAGACCTAACTTTGGCCAATATAGAGCGAGAAGATCGGAGGTACCCATCAGGGTGATATGGCTGGTTCAAAGTTGGACCAAAACGAGACTTGAGAAATGGGTTGAAACACGGTATCGCGAATAACTCAGGCTGTATGGAACGGATCGACAAGCTAAGATCAGTGTTGGAAAGGTCGAACCGAGCGCTAACTATAATCCCAAACAACCGAAGCGCTAAGTGTTGAGCAAAACTGAGTTATTAAGCGACAAAGTGGAAAAATAATACCAAAATGGCCAAAAATCACACAAGACCAAGAATACCGAGCAGGCGGTAAGAGATAGCGGGTTGACGTAGAATACTTATAAGTTTGCCTCTACGAGACCTAAAAGTCGGCCATAGACAGCGAGAAGATCGGACCACTCTGGAAGGGTGATGCGAGTGGTCAAAAATTGGCAAAAATGAAACATGGCTAAAATGGATTTGACTTGTGCACCATGTAGCTCCGGCTGTATGGCATGGATTGTTAAGCTAGGATATGTTTTGGAAAGGTAACACCCAGCGCTAGATACGACTAGAAGAAAGCAAAGCGCTAACTAGCATGATTTGGAAGTTATTAAGCGTCAAAGTCGAAAAATGTTACCAAAATTGAAACTCGAGTACATTGGGCCAAAAAGTACAAGTTGTGAAATTTGGACTTACGAGTAAAATACCGAGCAGGCGGTAAGAGATAGAGACTTGGTGTAGAACAATTATAAGTTGGGCATGTTATAACCTATATTTGGCCCGAACATAGTCTCGAGATCGGTGGTACCTAAAAGGGTGGTACAGGTGTTAGATGGTTTTCCCAGAGCATAAGCTCCACATGATATGGAAAACGGGAAACATCATAACTTCGGCTGTATGGCATGGAATGGAACGAACAAGGTATCGATGGAAAGAGAAAAGGTAGCGCTAACTATAATTCCTTCCAAGCAAAGCGCTAGCATGTGACCGTTTGGGTGTTATTGTGAGTCAAAGTCTGAAATTGTTACCACGAGAGGCGAAAATCCAACTAAGTCCATGAATACCGGGCTGGCGGTAAGAGATACGGCTTGGCCGTAGAACATTTATAAGTTGGCCAAGACAAGGCCTAAGTTTCGTCCATAGACGACAAGAAGATCGAAGATACCTGAAGGTGAGATATGGGCGTCCCAAAGTGGGCCTTTGAAAAAGTGACAAACTTCCCTTATAACAGCATACACCAAATATCTCTGGCTCTATGGCACCGAATAAGAAGTTGAGCTCAGCGACAGAAAGGTGATAGTCAGCGCTAAATATCATACGAACAGAGTGAAGCGCTAAAGGGAAAGGATCTTGGTGATATAAGGTGACAAAGTCGAGAAAAGTTGCCTCAAAATCATGAAAAATGTGAAAAAATGGCTAAGTCCCGGGTGCCTTAAGGGCAGGTTAATCGAATGTACCGAGCTGGCGGTACGAGATAGAGACTTGGTGTAGAACAATTATATGTTTGGCATGGCAAGACCTACATTCGGTCAATACAAAGTGAGAAGATCAAAGATACCCGCAAGGGTGATATTGGTGTCCAAAGGAAAAAAGCACTAAGTCTTGGGAAACTTATATGAAGAAAAAGGACCCTGATGGGTCATATGGGATGGATCGAAAAATCGGCTAAGTCCCAAAATGGGGATGTCAGAACTACACTCATGTGTTACCACATCAAGCAAGGCAAACTTATATGAAGGAAAGGACCCTGATGGGTCATATGGTATTGATCGAAAAATCGGCTAAGTCCCAAAATGGGGATGTCAGAACTACACTCAAATGTTACCACACCGAGCAAGGCAAACTTATATGAAGCAAAGGACCCTGATGGGTCATATGGTATTGATCGAAAAATCGGCTAAGTCCCAAAATGGGGATGTCAGAACTACACTCAAATGTTACCACACCAAGCAAGGCAAACTTATATGAAGCAAAGGACCCTGATGGGTCATATGGTATTGATCGAAAAATCGGCTAAGTCCCAAAATGGGGATGTCAGAACTACACTCAAATGTTACCACACCAAGCAAGGCAAACTTATATGAAGCAAAGGACCCTGATGGGTCATATGGTATTGATCGAAAAATCGGCTAAGTCCCAAAATGGGGATGTCAGAACTACACTCAAATGTTACCACACCAAGCAAGGCAAACTTATATGAAGCAAAGGACCCTGATGGGTCATATGGTATTTTACGAAAAATCGGCTAAGTCCCAAAATGGGGATGTCAGAACTACACTCAAATGTTACCACACCAAGCAAGGCAAACTTATATGAAGCAAAGGACCCTGATGGGTCATATGGTATTTTACGAAAAATCGGCTAAGTCCCAAAATGGTGATGTCAGAACTACACTCAAATGTTACCACACCAAGCAAGGCAAACTTATATGAAGCAAAGGACCCTGATGGGTCATATGGTATTTTACGAAAAATCGGCTAAGTCCCAAAATGATGATGTCAGAACTACACTCAAATGTTACCACACCAAGCAAGGCAAACTTATATGAAGGCAAGGACCCTGATGGGTCATATGGTATTTTACGAAAAATCGGCTAAGTCCCAAAATGGGGATGTCAGAACTACACTCAAATGTTACCACACCAAGCAAGGCAAACTTATATGAAGCAAAGGACCCTGATGGGTCATATGGTATTTTACGAAAAATCGGCTAAGTCCCAAAATGGGGATGTCAGAACTACACTCAAATGTTACCACACCAAGCAAGGCAAACTTATATGAAGGAAAGGACCCTGATGGGTCATATGGTATTTTACGAAAAATCGGCTAAGTCCCAAAATGGGGATTTCAGAACTACACTCAAATGTTACCACACCAAGCAAGGCAAACTTATATGAAGCAAAGGACCCTGATGGGTCATATGGTATTTTACGAAAAATCGGCTAAGTCCCAAAATGGGGATGTCAGAACTACACTCAAATGTTACCACACCAAGCAAGGCAAACTTATATGAAGCAAAGGACCCTGATGGGTCATATGGTATTTTACGAAAAATCGGCTAAGTCCCAAAATGGGGATGTCAGAACTACACTCAAATGTTACCACACCAAGCAAGGCAAACTTATATGAAGGAAAGGACCCTGATGGGTCATATGGTATTTTACGAAAAATCGGCTAAGTCCCAAAATGGGGATGTCAGAACTACACTCAAATGTTACCACACCAAGCAAGGCAAACTTATATGAAGGAAAGGACCCTGATGGGTCATATGGTATTTTACGAAAAATCGGCTAAGTCCCAAAATGGGGATGTCAGAACTACACTCAAATGTTACCACACCAAGCAAGGCAAACTTATATGAAGCAAAGGACCCTGATGGGTCATATGGTATTGATTGAAAAATCGGCTAAGTCCCAAAATGGGGATGTCAGAACTACACTCAAATGTTACCACACCAAGCAAGGCAAACTTATATGAAGCAAAGGACCCATATGGGTCATATGGTATTTTACGAAAAATCGGCTAAGTCCCAAAATGATGATGTCAGAACTACACTCAAATGTTACCATACCAAGCAAGGCAAACTTATATGAAGGAAAGGACCCATATGGGTCATATGGTATTTTACGAAAAATCGGCTAAGTCCCAAAATGTGGATGTCAGAACTACACTAAAAAGTTACCACACCAAGCAAGGCAAAGTACCTAGGTGAACCCTAGGAAGAAACACGGACCAAGTCAGATGGCCTAAGTCAATAGAACAAGTGACCTAGGCAAAGTTGTATGGCGCTGAGGACCCTGAAAAATCTGGTTAGTGTAGTTTAGACAGGGTAGGTTTTTGGGTCGGCCGAACCCCCTTATTTTGGGTTTTGGCCTCATCAAGAAGCTACACCTAGGCAAACTGCCTAGGGTGAAAGTGCGAAGACCAATCGAATAGTAAGACAAGTTTTGACCGATCGCCCTAGGCAAGCTTGTATGAAGAAAGTGACCCTAAGGGTCATATGGAAATACATGAAAAATCGGCTAAGTCCCAAAATTGGGATGTCAGAACTACACTAAAAAGTTACCACATCAAGCAAGGCAAACTACCTAGGTGAACCCTAGCAAGAAACACGGACCAAGTCAGATGGCCTAAGTCAAGAGTGCAAGTGACCTAGGCAAAGTTGTATGACGGTGAGGACCCTGAAAAATCTGGTTAGTGTAGTTTAGACAGGGGAGGTTTTTGGGTCGGCTGAACCTCCTTATTTTGGGTTTTGACCTCCTCAAGAAGCTACACCTAGGCAAACTGCCTAGGGTGAAAGTGCGAAGACCAATCGAATAGTAAGACAAGTTTTGACCGATCGCCCTAGGCAAGCTTGTATGAAGAAAGGGACCCTATGGGTCATATGGAAATACATGAAAAATCGGCTAAGTCCCAAAATTGGGATGTCTGAACTACACTAAAAAGTTACCACATCAAGCAAGGCAAAGTACCTAGGTGAACCCTAGGAAGAAACACGGACCAAGTCAGATGGCCTAAGTCAAGAGTGCAAGTGACCTAGGCAAAGTTGTATGACGGTGAGGACCCTGAAAAATCTGGTTAGTGTAGTTTAGACAGGGGAGGTTTTTGGGTCGGCTGAACCTCCTTATTTTGGGTTTTGACCTCCTCAAGAAGCTACACCTAGGCAAACTGCCTAGGGTGAAAGTGCGAAGACCAATCGAATAGTAAGACAAGTTTTGACCGATCGCCCTAGGCAAGCTTGTATGAAGAAAGGGACCCTATGGGTCATATGGAAATACATGAAAAATCGGCTAAGTCCCAAAATTGGGATGTCTGAACTACACTAAAAAGTTACCACATCAAGCAAGGCAAAGTACCTAGGTGAACCCTAGGAAGAAACACGGACCAAGTCAGATGGCCTAAGTCAAGAGTGCAAGTGACCTAGGCAAAGTTGTATGACGGTGAGGACCCTGAAAAATCTGGTTAGTGTAGTTTAGACAGGGGAGGTTTTTGGGTCGGCTGAACCTCCTTATTTTGGGTTTTGACCTCCTCAAGAAGCTACACCTAGGCAAACTGCCTAGGGTGAAAGTGCGAAGACCAATCGAATAGTAAGACAAGTTTTGACCGATCGCCCTAGGCAAGCTTGTATGAAGAAAGGGACCCTATGGGTCATATGGAAATACATGAAAAATCGGCTAAGTCCCAAAATTGGGATGTCTGAACTACACTAAAAAGTTACCACATCAAGCAAGGCAAAGTACCTAGGTGAACCCTAAGAAGAAACACGGACCAAGTCAGATGGCCTAAGTCAAGAGTACAAGTGACCTAGGCAAAGTTGTATGGCGCTGAGGACCCTGAAAAATCGGGTTAGTGTAGTTCAGACAGGGGAGGTTTTTGGGTCGGCTGAACCTCCTTATTTTGGGTTTTGACCTCCTCAAGAAGCTACACCTAGGCAAACTGCCTAGGGTGAAAGTGCGAAGACCAATCGAATAGTAAGACAAGTTTTGACCGATCGCCCTAGGCAAGCTTGTATGAAGAAAGGGACCCTATGGGTCATATGGAAAATCCATGAAAAATCGGCTAAGTCCCAAAATTGGGATGTCTGAACTACACTAAAAAGTTACCACATCAAGCAAGGCAAAGTACCTAGGTGAACCCTAAGAAGAAACACGGACCAAGTCAGATGGCCTAAGTCAAGAGTACATGTGACCTAGGCAAAGTTGTATGGCGCTGAGGACCCTGAAAAATCGGGTTAGTGTAGTTCAGACAGGGGAGGTTTTTGGGTCGGCTGAACCTCCTTATTTTGGGTTTTGACCTCCTCAAGAAGCTACACCTAGGCAAACTGCCTAGGGTGAAAGTGCGAAGACCAATCGAATAGTAAGACAAGTTTTGACCGATCGCCCTAGGCAAGCTTGTATGAAGAAAGGGACCCTTAGGGTCATATGGAAATTCATGAAAAATCGGCTAAGTTCCAAAATTGGGATGTCAGAACTACACTATAAAGTTACCACATCAAGCAAGGCAAAGTACCTAGGTGAACCCTAGGAAGAAACACGGACCAAGTCAGATGGCCTAAGTCAAGAGTATAAGTGACCTAGGCAAAGTTGTATGGCGCTGAGGACCCTGAAAAATCGGGTTAGTGTAGTTAAGACAGGGGAGGTTTCAGGGTCGGCTGGACCTCCTTATTTCGGGTTTTGGCCTCCTCAAGAAGACAGACCTAGGCGAATTGCCTAGGGTGAAACTGCGAAGACCAATCGAATAGTAAGACAAGTTTTGACCGATCGCCCTAGGCAAGCTTGTATGAAGAAAGGGACCCTTAGGGTCATATGGAAATTCATGAAAAATCGGCTAAGTCCCAAAATTGGGATGTCAGAACTACACTATAAAGTTACCACATCAAGCAAGGCAAAGTACCTAGGTGAACCCTAGGAAGAAACACGGACCAAGTCAGATGGCCTAAGTCAAGAGTATAAGTGACCTAGGCAAAGTTGTATGGCGCTGAGGACCCTGAAAAATCGGGTTAGTGTAGTTAAGACAGGGGAGGTTTCAGGGTCGGCCAGACCTCCTTATTTCGGGTTTTGGCCTCCTCAAGAAGACAGACCTAGGCGAATTGCCTAGGGTGAAACTGCGAAGACCAATCGAATAGTAAGACAAGTTTTGACCGATCGCCCTAGGCAAGCTTGTATGAAGAAAGGGACCCTTAGGGTCATATGGAAATTCATGAAAAATCGGCTAAGTCCCAAAATTGGGATGTCAGAACTACACTAAAAAGTTACCACATCAAGCAAGGCAAAGTACCTAGGTGAACCCTAGGAAGAAACACGGACCAAGTCAGATGGCCTAAGTCAAGAGTATAAGTGACCTAGGGAAAGTTGTATGACGGTGAGGACCCTGAAAAATCGGGTTAGTGTAGTTAAGACAGGGGAGGTTTCAAGGTCGGCCAGACCTCCTTATTTCGGGTTTTGGCCTCCTCAAGAAGACAGACCTAGGCGAATTGCCTAGGGTGAAACTGCGAAGACCAATCGAATAGTAAGACAAGTTTTGACCGATCGCCCTAGGCAAGCTTGTATGAAGAAAGGGACCCTATGGGTCATATGGAAATATACGAAAAATCGGCTAAGTCCCAAAATTGGGATGTCAGAACTACACTATAAAGTTACCACATTAGCAAGGCAGACTTGTATGAAGAACGGGACCCTGGTGAAAGTAGCAAATATCCCAAACCGAACATGAATATTATACACACAAGAGTACGAACATAAAGGAACACGGACCAAGCGTACCGAGAGAATCGGTACTATAGAACCCTCGTGGTTCTACACAAAGACTTTATGTTAGGGGTTCAAGCCCCATAGTACTCAAACGGTGACAGTAGCAAATATCCCAAAACGAACGTGAATCTTATTCACAAGAGTACGAACATAAAGGAACACGGACCAAGCGTACCGAGAGAATCGGTACTATAGAGCCCTCGTGGTTCTACACAAAGACTTTATGTTCGGGGTTCACACCCCAAATCGAACGTGGAATTTACTTTCTGATGGTCATGCGGTCGTCCAAAGGGGTCTAGTATCCTGGGATGACAAGCATCACGGGCACAGCTCGTATCAAAACAGTCGAAGAGGCCCGCGAAAGCTTGCTTTCCATGGCTATGCGATGCACAAATTGAGTTTACTCACCGTAGTATAAAACGAACGAACCGAACCTATCCGAGTAGGGATAATGGGCGCAGTAACATACTTCTGTGACCCAGCGAGAGTTGAACGAGGTGACATGAACTGTCAGTGGCTTATATCAGATGGGATACATACATGAGATTGCTTTCAAATCTACACTCGAAAACCTAACCAAGTAAAAGCGAACGTGGGGAGGATTCGAAACCGGTAACGAAATCTTAAGCTGGAAAGAGTCATCACTATGGATACATATTATGCGAAACCAATCAAGTGCTCAGTACTGATCCAAAACCTAAGAGCACTAGTGAACACCTTATTCTCACCCTAGTTCACATCCAAGTGATCGACCACGTGTGTGAAGCAAAGACCAATCGAATTCCTCAATGGACTGAACACTATGAACAAATGGCCAAAAACGTTATAACTATCCAAACATCCTACTATCTAGCGAAAGTCATCACGATGGAACCATACAATGATCTTAACCTATAGCGCTCACCTATTCCTACCCAGAGTGCAAGTGAACATATTGCTCACCCTAACCAGTTCACATCCACGTGATCGACTAACATACCGAAGTTACCACAAGTCAAAGTTATACGTTTACAAGCGCAAGACCAATCGAAAACCCCGAAAGCAATCTCGACCCAAAATGTATTATCCGTGAGTGTAGTCGAGTCTCGTACTCGTCATCTGTAATCGTCGGATAGAATATCCAGTACACGGTTGTCTTTCCAAATGAAATCTACATACAGAACTCGCTCTTGGCAAATGGGTGGCATTGGCGCAATCAGGAGCGAGTTCCCGTCCGGGTGCCAAGTGATTGGCAAATGTCTGGGGGAAAGCAACCATATATTGATTTGTCTGTTAGTGTACTGGGTGTTTGAGGTATGTAGTATCCACGCTTGGTTGGGTGTGTCAGAGGACCATGGATGCGTTCACAACCCCAATTGGGGTACATCGGGAATGATTTTGTGGAACCGATGTGCCCGGCACACACTAAGTTTTGTTGCAAGTTAATAGTGTGCCATGTCCGGGGGGGTTGTGATTAAACTCTGGTGAATTGCGTACTGTGGTGATTGGGGTATGAAAGCCCCGCAGTTGCAATGATCGGACGCGCCTAGCGTGTCCTTTAGTTGATGGTAGGGAAATGAAGGCCCTTGTCAGCTCACCTAAGTATTCATGGAAGTTTGGCATAAGGTCGCTGTGGTAGGGGTATGAAGGCCCCGTCAGCGCATGCACAATCGGGCGCACGAGCGCTTAGCGGAGTCGAATGCCGCTCAAGTGCCTGTCCGGTGCATCGGGTGTGTGTGATACGAGGGCAATGAGGTTCGCACGGGGGCTCGCCTCCCGTGTGCTACCGGACTTGACAACATATAGAACGTGGTGTTTGCTCCTCCGGGTGCAATGGGACAATGAACATTCGAACGCAAAGTCGGAATTCTGGTTGATCCTACCAGTAATATACGCTCGTCTCAAAGGTTAAGCCATGCATGTCTAAGTACAAACAGATTTAATGTGAAACCGCATAAGGCTCAGTATAACAGCTATAATTTACGAGATCATCAACCTAGTTACTTGGATAACTGTGGAAAATCTAGAGCTAATACATGCAACATGCCAGGACCCTCGCGGGAACTGGTGCACTTATTAGTCAAACCAATCGCGGGTTCTCCGTGTCATTGAGTTGAAGTCTGGATAATGATGCTGATCGTATGGTCTCGCACCGACGACAGATCTCGCAAATATCTGCCCTATCAACTATGGATGGTAGTATAGAGGACTACCATGGTTGCAACGGGTAACGGGGAATCAGGGTTCGATTCCGGAGAGGGAGCCTGAGAAATGGCTACCACATCCAAGGAAGGCAGCAGGCGCGTAAATTACCCAATCCCGGGACGGGGAGGTAGTGACGAGAAATAACAATATGAAACTCTTTAATGATGTTTCATAATTGGAATGAGTAGAGCATAAATCCTTCTACGAGGATCAAGTGGAGGGCAAGTCTGGTGCCAGCAGCCGCGGTAATTCCAGCTCCACTAGCGTATATTAAAATTGTTGCGGTTAAAACGTTCGAAGTTGATACTTGTCCAACACAGTCCGGCTCCGCCGACCCGGTCAACCCGTGGTCGGTGGGCCAAGTCGGAATCTGGTTGCGACTCAATGGTGTGGTAGGGCACCAAGTCTGTGTCATGGTGTGCCCTTCAACGGGTGCAAGTGTAACATAGAGCTCGACCGCTCACGTTTACCTTGAACAAATTAGAGTGCTTAAAGCAGGGTGCCCAAACGCCCCTAGAATAATCTTGCATGGAATAATGGAATACGACCTTGGTCTAATCTTTCATTGGTTTGTACTCAGACCGGAGGTAATGATTACAGAAGTAGTTGGGGACACTAGTATTACGGCGCGAGAGGTGAAATTCGTAGACCGTCGTAAGACTAACTAAAGCGAAGGCATTTGTCAAGGATGCTTTCTTTAATCAAGAACGAAAGTTAGAGGATCGAAGGCGATTAGATACCGCCCTAGTTCTAACCGTAAACGATGCCAACTAGCAATTGGGAGACGCTACAACCAGGTGCTCTCAGTAGCTTCCGGGAAACCAAAGTCAGGTTCCGGGGGAAGTATGGTTGCAAAGTTGAAACTTAAAGGAATTGACGGAAGGGCACCACAATGAAATGGAGCTTGCGGTTCAATTTGACTCAACACGGGAAAACTTACCAGGTCCGAACTTATGGAGGTGAGACAGATTAATAGCTCTTTCTCAAATTTAAGGGTAGTGGTGCATGGCCGTTCTTAGTTCGTGGATTGATTTGTCTGGTTAATTCCGATAACGAACGTGACTCACATATGCTAACTAGAACGCAGTCAGCGTTAATGCGTCGATGCGATTGGAACGGGTTAGGACCTTTCGGTGGAGTATGACCTGACACCTTCGCTGTTCGTGTGCGCAAGTGCACTTACGGTACGCTGCTTAGCAGGACAATTTGTGTTTAGCAAAATGAGATCGAGCGATAACAGGTCCGTGATGCCCTTAGATGTTCTGGGCTACACGCGTGCTACAATGTGGGTAGCAGCGTGTCTCCTATTCCGAGAGGAACGGGAAATCACTCAAATACTCACTTAGTAGGGATTATGGATTGCAATGGTCCATATGAACTCGGAACTTCTAGTAAGTGCTGGTCATCAGCCAGCGTTGAATACGTCCCTGCCCTTTGTACACACCGCCCGTCGCTACTACCGATGGATTATTTAGTGAGGTCTTTGGAGATGATCGTTCGCTGGATCCTCGTGAACCGCGTCTGCTTTATCGAAGTTGACCGAACTTGATGATTTAGAGGAAGTAAAAGTCGTAACAAGGTTTCCGTAGGTGAACCTGCGGAAGGATCATTAGTGGCCAAGTGATCCTTCCAGAAGTCCGAACCTGCGGGTTGAGACTTCGGCACAAGTTGCCATATGATAATTGACGAAACACTATAGAAGTCCGAACCTGCGGGTTGAGACTCAGGCACAAGTTGCCATATGAAAGTTGACGAAACACTAACAAGTCCGAACCTGCGGGTTGAGACTTAGGCACACGTTGCCTTATACATGACTTCGAACAAATACACAAGTCCGAACCTGCGGGTTGAGACTTAGGCACAAGTTGCCTTATACATGACTTCGAACAAATACACAAGTCCGAACCTGCGGGTTGAGACTTAGGCACAAGTTGCCATATGAAAGTTGACGAAACACTAACAAGTCCGAACCTGCGGGTTGAGACTTAGGCACACGTTGCCTTATACATGACTTCGAACAAATACACAAGTCCGAACCTGCGGGTTGAGACTTAGGCACAAGTTGCCTTATACATACATTGGCCAAATAAACAGAAGTCCGAACCTGCGGGTTGAGACTTAGGCACAAGTTGCCATATTATATTCGATCAAACACTAAGTAGTCCGAACCTGCGGGTTGAGACTCAAGACCGTAACAAGATGTCACTATACAAGTCCGAACCTAAGGGTTGAGACTTAATGCGATCTAGATACCAAGTTGACATCCAATACCTGTTGAGCAAAACCAAAGATTCCCTGTTCTCGAATGATTACACTATATAACAGGGAATCATGAAGAAATCAAGCAAGCGTGAAACAAAGTCATCACTTGGGCATGCTCGATAGCCAACCACATGACCTTAACCTAAGAGAGCATGCAAACCACATGATACCTATAAACGATTAACCCCGCCCTAGTTCAATCGTTCACCAAGTGATGACTTCAGTATGGCTAAGAGAAAAACTTTTAAATGGGAAAAACTCTAAGTCCGAACCTCCGGGTTGAGACTTCCGCGTCGGAGGTGGGCGCACCTCCTATCCGAAAGATGATGAATCAGGGGTGTTCGGTCAGCAATGGTCGGATGCCCCGTCGTAGTCCAACTATGACAATCAAAGTCAAGACCTCCGGGTTGAGACTTTCCGCGAGTACAAGCATAAAGGAACACGGACCAAGCCGTACCGAGAGAATCGGTACTAGAGCCCTCGTGGTTCTACATTGAGAGAGCCCTCGTGGTTCTCATTAGGGGCTTTATGCAAGAAGTACTCAATACTGTGGTGTGAAGTATAAAGTATAGTCCTCGCCTGGTCCAACGCTGCTTCGGCGGTCCTGGGTAAGATAGTTAATTCTAGCTTGCCCTATAGTGGAATGAGGACACTTAATGCTTCGTCTTTTAGCGGCGGCTAGACTCCTCCTCACGGGGAACGAGTTGACGCGCACAGCGGCGGCTTACGCACTATGGCAATCATGGATGCCTGAAGATTCCGTGAAGTTCTCCCCTGGTCCACGCTGCCTCGGCAGTCCTGGGTAAAATGGAATATTTCCAGCTTGCCCTATAGTGGAAGAGGACTATCCAACAATACAAAGTCAAGACCTCCGGGTTGAGACTTTCCGCGTCGGTGGTGTCGCGCACCGCCTATCCGAAAGATGGTGTAACAGGGGTGTTCGATCAGCAATGGTCGGATGCCCCGTCATAGTCCAACTATGACAACCCAAAGTCAAGACCTCCGGGTTGAGACTTTCCGCGTCCGGAGGTACGCGTACCGCCTACCCGAAAGATGGTGTGCTTCTGGGGTATTCGATGAGTCGGATACCCCGTCGTAGTCCAACTATGACAATCAAAGTCAAGACCTCCCGGGTTGAGACTTCCGCGTCCGGAGGTACGCGTACCGCCTACCCGAAAGATGGTGTGCTTCTGGGGTATTCGATGAGTCGGATACCCCGTCGTAGTCCAACTATGACAATCAAAGTCAAGACCCTCCGGGTTGAGACTTCCGCGTCCGGAGGTACGCGTACCGCCTACCCGAAAGATGGTGAATCAGGGGTGTTCGATCAGCAATGGTCGGATGCCCCGTCGTAGTCCAACTATGACAATCAAAGTCAAGACCTCCGGGTTGAGACTTTCTAAGAGTACAAGCATAAAGGAACACGGACCAAGCCGTACCGAGAGAATCGGTACTAGAGCCCTTGTGGTTCTACATTGAAGAGAGCCCTCGTGGTTCTCATTAGGGGCTTTATGCAAGAAGTACTCAATACTGTGGTGTGAAGTATAAAGTATAGAGTCCTCCACTGGTCCACGCTGCTCCGGCGGTCCTGGGTAAGATAGTTCATTCTAGCTTGCCCTATGTGGAAGAGGACTCAATACCCTACCTGTTGAGCTTGAAACAAAGTCATCACTTTGGCATGCTCATATTGCCATACAATATTCCATTATCTACTAATGAGCATGCAGCTATATGATTATAACCTGTAAACGATTACCCCGCCGTAGTTCAGCGCTTCAACCAAGTGATGACTTCAGTATGGCTAGTGTGTGAAGTATAAAGTATAGTCCTCCCCTGGTCCACACTGCTTCGGCGGTCCTGGGTAAGATAGTTAGTTCTAGCTTGCCCTATGTGGAAGAGGACACCATACTTAATACTGTGGTGTAATGAACAAAAGTATAGTCCTCCACTGGTCCCACGCTGCTTTGCAGTCCTGGGTAAGATAGTTAATTCTAGCTTGCCCTATGTGGAAGAGGGCATACAAGACAAAGTATAGTTCTCCCCTGGTCCACGCTGCTCCGGCGGTCCTGGGTAAGATAGTTAATTCTAGCTTGCCCTATGTGGAAGAGGACATAATACTCTACCTGTTGAGCTTTAAACAAAGTCATCACTTGGGCATGCCTCTATAGCCAACCACATGACATTAACCTAAGAGAGCATGC
>NW_026525118.1:25000-28604 GCF_943734705.1 Anopheles coustani | reverse complement strand
GCGTACCGCCTACCCGAAAGATGGTGTGCTTCTGGGGTATTCGATGAGTCGGATACCCCGTCGTAGTCCAACTATGACAATCAAAGTCAAGACCTCCGGGTTGAGACTTCCGCGTCCGGAGGTACGCGTACCGCCTACCCGAAAGATGGTGTGCTTCTGGGGTATTCGATGAGTCGGATACCCCGTCGTAGTCCAACTATGACAATCAAAGTCAAGACCTCCGGGTTGAGACTTCCGCGTCCGGAGGTACGCGTACCGCCTACCCGAAAGATGGTGAATCAGGGGTGTTCGATCAGCAATGGTCGGATGCCCCGTCGTAGTCCAACTATGACAATCAAAGTCAAGACCTCCGGGTTGAGACTTTCTAAGAGTACAAGCATAAAGGAACACGGACCAAGCCGTACCGAGAGAATCGGTACTAGAGCCCTTGTGGTTCTACATTGAGAGAGCCCTCGTGGTTCTCATTAGGGGCTTTATGCAAGAAGTACTCAATACTGTGGTGTGAAGTATAAAGTATAGAGTCCTCCACTGGTCCACGCTGCTCCGGCGGTCCTGGGTAAGATAGTTCATTCTAGCTTGCCCTATGTGGAAGAGGACTCAATACCCTACCTGTTGAGCTTGAAACAAAGTCATCACTTGGGCATGCTCATATTGCCATACACAATTACATTATATTCGAATGAGCATGCAAGCGACCCTATATAGACCGAACCAAAACGATAGATACCGCCGTAGTTCACCCCCCACCAAGTGATGACTTCAGTATGGCTAGTGTGTGAAGTATAAAGTATAGTCCTCCCCTGGTCCACACTGCTTCGGCGGTCCTGGGTAAGATAGTTAGTTCTAGCTTGCCCTATGTGGAAGAGGACACAATACTTAATACTTAGAGTACAAGCATAAAGGAACACGGACCAAGCCGTACCGAGAGAATCGGTACTAGAGCCCTCGTGGTTCTACATTGAGAGAGCCCTCGTGGTTCTCATTAGGGGCTTTATGCAAGTCGTACTCAATACTGTGGTGTGAAGTATAAAGTATAGAGTCCTCCACTGGTCCACGCTGCTCCGGCGGTCCTGGGTAAGATAGTTCATTCTAGCTTGCCCTATGTGGAAGAGGACTCAATACCCTACCTGTTGAGCTTGAAACAAAGTCATCACTTGGGCATGCTCATATTGCCATACAATATTCCATTATCTACTAATGAGCATGCAGCTATATGATTATAACCTGTAAACGATTACCCCGCCGTAGTTCAGCGCTTCAACCAAGTGATGACTTCAGTATGGCTAGTGTGTGAAGTATAAAGTATAGTCCTCCCCTGGTCCACACTGCTTCGGCGGTCCTGGGTAAGATAGTTAGTTCTAGCTTGCCCTATGTGGAAGAGGACACCATACTTAATACTGTGGTGTAATGAACAAAGTATAGTCCTCCACTGGTCCACGCTGCTTCGGCGGTCCTGGGTAAGATAGTTAGTTCTAGCTTGCCCTATGTGGAAGAGGGCATACAAGACAAAGTATAGTTCTCCCCTGGTCCACGCTGCTTCGGCGGTCCTGGGTAAGATAGTTAATTCTAGCTTGCCCTATGTGGAAGAGAGCATACATGAACCAAGAACGAAGGTTATGATCGAGGAATGATTCGACAACTAACCGATGGTATGAAATGTGAAGAATTCAAGCAAGCACACAATCAAGTCATCACTTGGGCATGCTCGATAGCCAACCTCATGACATTAACCTAGTAGAGCATGCGAAAACCAATATATATGTAAACGATGCCTCCCTAGTTCAGCGCTTCAACCAAGTGATGACTTCAGAATGGCTAAATCAAATCGGTTCAAACCATACCATCGGTATCCTATTGAAACACACAAGTCGATATCAAACCTCATGATTGTGTAGTCCTCCACTGGTCCACGCCGCTTCGGCCGTCCTGGGTAAAATGGAACATTCCAGCTTGCCCTATGTGGAAGAGGGCACATTACTCAATACTGTGGTGTGAAGTATAAAGTTCAGTTCTCCCCTGGTCCACGCTGCTTCGGCGGTCCTGGGTAAGATAGTTCATTCTAGCTTGCCCTATGTGGAAGAGGACACTTCATACTTCGTCTCTAAGCGGCGGCTTGACTCCTCCCTACGGGGAACGGGTTTACGCGCACAGCGGCGGCTTACGCACTATGGCAGTCATGGATGCCTTACGTTTCTATGAAAAGTGTGTTCCTCCCCTGGTCCACGCTGCTTCGGCAGTCCTGGGTAAGATAGTTAGTTCTAGCTTGCCCTATGTGGAAGAGGACACGTAGACTTACTGTGGTGTGAAGTATAAAGTTCAGTTCTCCCCTGGTCCACGCCGCTTCGGCCGTCCTGGGTAAAATGGATTCATCCAGCTTGCCCTATGTGGAATGAGGACACTTTATGCTTCGTCTCTAAGCGGCGGCTTGCTCCTCCCTACGGGGAACGGGTATACGCGCACAGCGGCGGCTTACGTTATGGCAGTCATGGATGCCTTACGTTTCCATGAAAAGTGTGTTCCTCCCCTGGTCCACGCTGCTTCGGCAGTCCTGGGTAAGATAGTTAGTTCTAGCTTGCCCTATGTGGAAGAGGACACGTAGACTTACTGTGGTGTGAAGTATAAGGTTCAGTTCTCCCCTGGTCCACGCCGCTTCGGCCGTCCTGGGTAAAATGGATTCATCCAGCTTGCCCTATGTGGAATGAGGACACTTTATGCTTCGTCTCTAAGCGGCGGCTTGCTCCTCCCTACGGGGAACGGGTATACGCGCACAGCGGCGGCTTACGCAAGTTAGTCACCCTCGGCAGTGGATCACTCGGCTCATGGATCGATGAAGACCGCAGCTAACTGCGCGTCATAATGTGAACTGCAGGACACATGAACATTGATAAGTTGAACGCATATTGCACGTCGTGGGAACCTACCATGATGTACAGATGACTGAGCGCTTATATTTGAGAAATGTATCGCATACATTTAACTACGCCGTGACACCCGTCACGAGACGTGCACCATGATGTTAACTAGGGTCGCGACGACCCGCTAGCATTAAAGAACCCGTGGTTTACAATATACTGGCATTGGAATTCGAAGTATTTAGAGCGTCCGTGTTCCCGCGTGAGGCGGAAGTACGAGGAGAAGGCGTGCTTGTGGTGTCTGTGGTGGTGTTTACTGATGTCTAGCTTCAGCTTATTTATTTATTTAAATAGAAGCGAAGATGTCAAAGTAGCGTCGAAGCAGCAGCGGTAGCACAAATGATTCAAGTATGGAAGTTGACCAAAGGAACACAAACAAACTAGCGTATGGGCAATGGAAGGTATCAGTGAGTTAAACCACACGCGGGCTAACAGCCCGTTAACCGAGTCCAACGGTACATATTGGACATTGAAACAAAGTAGTCGCAAGCCAGATGTGACGATAACAACCGCAAGGTACATAAGCCTCAGTTCATGTGTGACAACCCCCTGAATTTAAGCATATTAATAAGGGGAGGAAAAGAAACCAACCGGGATTCCCTGAGTAGCTGCGAGCGAAACGGGAGAAGCTCAGCACGTAGGGGTGGCGGCCTGTCCGTCTATCCGATTCCGTGTACTGGTGCGTCTCACTA